>NC_056728.1:1210011327-1210106327 GCF_019279795.1 Protopterus annectens
AACACACATACACACTGACATATATATATATATATATATATATATATATATATATATATATATATATATATATATATATATAGATGTGTGTGTGTGTGTGTGTGTGTGTGTGTGTGTATTATACCTTCTTTTTCCACCCTGTACCATTGAGATTTATGAATGGAAATATGACATCGTTGTGATGCCAGTGTGTGCAGTAGGACATTAGGGGACCAGTGGCTTACATCCAAGTGAAGAACCTGTTCATAAATCCTGCCCTGTATCCCTAAGACTGCAATATCCGTGTGAAGAACCTATTCATGAATCCTGCCCTGTATCCCTAAGACTGAAACATCCAAGTGAAGAACCTGTTCATGAATCCTGCCCTGTATCCCTAAGATTGCAATATCCGAGTGAAGAACCTGTTCAAAAATCCTGCCTGTATCCGTAAGACTACAACTTCCGAGTGAAGAATCTGTTCATAAATCCTGCCCTGTATCCCTAAGACTACAGTATCTGAATGAAGACCCAATTCATAATTCCTGCCCTGTGTGCCTAAGACTACAACATCTGAGTGAAGAATCTGTTCATAAATCCTGCCCTGTATCCCTAAGACTACATCTGAGAGAAGAACCTGTTCATAATTCCTGCCCTGTATACCTAAGACTGCAACATCCAAGTGAAGAACCTGTTTATAAATCCTACCCTGTATCCCTAAGATTGCAACATCTGAGTGATGAACCTGTTCATAAATCCTGCCCTGTATTCCTAAGACTGCACCACTTTTGTAGTTTAAAATAATTAGCAGATTATCTGTAGAAACTGGATGCATTGCAGCACCCAAACTGGCTGAGCCATAAAAAGAAAACTATACGTTATTGGATTCATTGTTATTCACTGATAATAAAGAGTATATACAATCCAGTTAGAAATATTAGATTTTAATAACCATTCACTATGACAGGCAATAAATGTGTTGCAACAGTAATTAAGCAATACCAAAAACAATGAGGCAATCATTTGCCAGCTTTACATGTAGATCACTACACAAAGAAACTCATAATTAATCTGTAAATATATCCATTCACCAGTTTTAGTATAGCAAAAATATAATGGCATCAGCTTATGTGAGCCACTCAGACTGTAACAGTCTGCAGATGTTAACTCAAAGTCTTTCTGTGCCTTTATGTTCATGCATAAACAAAAATCATTTTACTTTAGAGTGCACACAATTGTTTTTGCATTAATTGCTAATTTAACCCACCCTAATACTGTTCTAGGATTTAATTTTGCTACCACCAAATTTATTTTCACATATTTTCTAGAATAAATTGTCAAGTGATTCAAAGGGCCTATGAAAGTGAGTAGCAGTCTTAATTTTAAATTGTACTGTAAAGTGACTGTGTCACGGAATGAATTCAAAAAGGTATTTTGATTTTGCCATGCACATTATAGATTTCTCTTTCAGACACTGTCATGTAGCATTTATCAAGTGCCCATACCAGCTGTTTTAAATCCAGTGCTGCAGACATAAAACAACATTAAAGGGAGTTCCTTGAGAAAGGTTACATTTAAATTCAGTAGAAAAACAAACTCAGTCAAAAAAGGTACATCCTTTTCATTGTGGAAAGTTGGGATGAAAATTGCTCATTTTCTTTAGAAATATGACTTTATAACTAAACAGTATAAATCAAAATTTCAGGTTTCTACCAGTATAAACTTTGTCTGAGCCATATTAACATAGAACATGGCCGTTTATTGTAATTGCAGAAATACCAAGATAGCTCCATAGTTTGCCTCATATGAAAATTGGGGAGTGTTTATTTTTCAAAGTCCGTACTTTTGCAATAAGTCAGACTGCCATGGCCGCTTGCGTTCAGGAAACTGGTCTGGGATTTTAATGTTTTTAAAATCCTGAATGCATTTTTTCATCTCCTCTTCTACAGAAAGCTTCTCACAGACCTTCTTTTTTGAAAGATTTGTGTCACGGGATTTGCTGATCAGTGTCTGGAAAAGTTCACTGTTTCTGCGTTTTTCTGGTAGTTGCATCCACTGTACCGGTACCTTCTTTGACGGTCGATCCAGTGTCACGGTGTTTGGTTGGACTGGGGTTGACTGTGCTGTGCATGACACGTTTTCCTGGGGTGTGCTGGCACCAGAGTGGCTGTCACAGCTAGATGTGGACAGGTCATTGCAAGATGTTCCACTCTCACTTCCCTTCTCTGTCACTTTTTCCTGCTTCCTTTCTTCACAGTCTTGTTTTGGGGAGACCGTTCTTTGTGGTGGCCCTATTAGAAACAAATAAAGGGAATGAGTGTTTCTGAAAATGTCACTGTATTATATAATTATAGATTTGCCAAATTATGATATAATGACTGGAAAAGACATATAGACACATTGCTAACTATAAAATATATAACCATTATCACTTCATATAGATAGAACACAATTTAGAACATAGTGGGGAAAATATATTTTCAAATCATGCTTCTTTTCAAATTATTAAGTTTCAGTTTGCATTAATGCTCAAATATTCTGACCTAGACTTACAACTATGATTACGTTAACACATTTGCAGTAAGCAATATTAAACTGCAAACAGATAATTTGCCTGATATAAAAATTCATTCAGAATAACATATCAAGTTAAAAGGAAGAAAGAATCATATTTTTATGTTTTATTTTTTTTGTTTAATAACTGTTTGCATGCAGCCATTATTATTGTAAACGTTCTCTGTAAGATAAGATGTGCGTTAAACGACTACTGTCAGATTTATGCCCAGGACCTATAAACACTGTTTAGAAATATTCTAGCTTTTGGACTGTATCTGTATTCCACTGCTAAGGACTGAAAACTGATTTTAGGAAATCTCAAAAAAGATGCCTCCAGTCTGTCTACCTACAGATAACCTGGAATATGCTGGGAAAAATCATCAAACTTCAAATTATAGAAAAATTACCTAAAACATATTACATTTCTATAACATTTTACTAGGTAAAATCTAGTTTCATCTTTTGTTATACTAAAAACACAACAGTAATCTGTCTTTCTAGAAAATAAATCCAGAGTTATTTTCATCAGTTATATATAATATGCCTTACAGGGTCTCCTCAGCAAAATGTTTTTGAAGTGATAAAGTATCAAGTCAAATCTTCCAGATTTTTTTCTGCACAGCGTTTATTCAGATTTCTCTAGTGTAAGCAAGTTAAATGACAACTGTGGGATAAAACTATTTCTTTCTCCTCTCTAACATAATTTTCTGCTCTATGTGTTGATCCCACCATCTAAAGGTATAATTCAGGCAAATGGAAGCATGGCTTGTCATGTTTTTCCCAACTCCTGTTTTGACTGTTAGCGGTAGTGCTAGCCATCTTTCCTGCAGATTTAGTCTCACGGTCCTGTATCATTTGGTAGAGTTGACTATCGTTGTCTCTGCACTCTGGCCTAAAGTATGCCCTCCTCAGCTAATTTTACCCAGAAATACCTTCTTTTTTAATTATGCAACAATCTTTGTCCTCCACCCTGTACACTTTCATGCATAAAATGGCCTCATTCACATACAGGAACTATTCCTGAAGTTATCAGTTGTTGGACATACTTATTTTTCTAAAGGAGCATACAGCGATCTCACTATTCCTGTGAGTCAGCCTCTTTCTTTAAGATAGTAAGTTATGTTCTGCCTCTGATTTACGCTGATGTTGAATTACTCTTGCTGTAACATATATAGTTCAAGTTGTTTCAGCAATATATATTGTGGATTCTCTAGTTTATATGTATGTATGGTGTGGATAACAATATATATGCTTCAGTTCAGGTCTTTCAGCAAGCATAAATGATCTGCTCTCAAAAGACTACCCAATATGTCTACATTTGTTAAGTTTTGTTACCATCATGCTCTCTTTGCTTCAGACTTGTTTTTGCTCTTCCAAAAAGTCAAAATCAGATTTTAACAGGCAGCACCATGCTATTCCTTCCTAGCCTGCATTTAGCATTTATAATTTCTTGCATTTGGTGATATACCTATAATTTGTTTTTAACTTTTTAAAATGTGAGTCTCCTTTAATTGGAACAACTACACCAGGTACTGCAGAACTTATTTATTTATTTATCTAAACCCCTGACAGTGAGGTAGATGGACTGGTCTCTTGACCCTTTCATCAACAACTTATCCAAGAGGCATAAAAAGGGAATAACAAGATCACATATTAGCACAATGTTTGATTAGCCAGAGGTCATTTACATCTTATAACTCAGACAAAAAAAAAAAAAATTTTGAGAGAGAGGTTGCACCAGGATAAAGTCTTATAGGACACCACTAGTAACTATTTAATTACATATACATAAAAATCCTTAAAACCCATACTTAAGGCATTATTACTGTTGAGCCTAAATTTTGACACACTTGTAAATAATATGCATTCTTGCAGTCCTGTAGTAATGGCAGCTATTAATTTTAACTGTCAGTACAACTCCCATATTTCACTGTGTTCCTTCCAGGGACTATCCGTTGGGTTTTTAGCAAGATGACATTCCTCCAGTGTTGGATAAATGTATAGTTATTTTACATTTATATTTTAAAACAAAATGGTTCTTATGGTTTATTGGGGGAATTGGTCATGTGATTGTTGATGCAAATACTTAAATGGTATTCGTATGACTAATTCTGTACAGTGTGTGTGTGTGTGTGTGTGTGTGTGTGTGTGTCTATATATTTGGGGGGTGTGATAATGGCTCTTAGGAAAAGTACAGTACCCAACTGTTCAGGAGTTCCTTCTTAGTCTAGTGGCAGTGACAATGTTCATTTCCCAGACAAGGCTCAGTGCTCTCATGTTTAAGTCAGAAGTTGTTTATGACTGCATAAGCTGATATACAATTCGATAAAGGTTAGTCTCCAACTCTGTTTTTCTGAGAATGTCATTTATTGTATTGTTTCCTTTGGTAAAGTCTACAAAGGATAATTAATTTATGAAAGACTTTGTTAAAGATCATGGTACTATAAATTTATTAATTAAAAAGTGCGATTGTGGGTTAGAAACAAAGAACTGAGGTTTGTCAGTATCTCCTATGTCTTTTGTAGATCAGCTTTGATACTGTTTGCTTTAGATTCATTTGATTAACATAATTAACATGTGGACATATGTTTGGATGTTGAGTAATGTACCAGTACTTACGAATTATCACAACAAGATTTCCGAAGTGCACTAATTCGTCATGTTTCTGCAGAAACAGGTTGCTTAATCTAAAATGGGGTGTGTAAAGAAGTAAGTACTACTTTGTCACAGCGAGAATGAGGCAGGAAGAGGAAAAATGGTGACAGTTTGTACTTCTGGGTGACGCGCCTCATTTCTTCCACAACTCCGCAGTGGTGCACTGCTTTCCGATTCATGCATTCCTCATTATTCTGTTAGCTAAGGGCTAGTGACTCACAAAATACACACTGACATTTCATGGCCAGTAGTCACCAAAAGCAAAGGTGCCTGTAAGGAAGAGTAAGTAACGGCTCAATGCTTGTTTGGGGAGTGCTGCCTTTCTCCGCAGTGGCGGACTGTTTTACAAAGGGTACATTCCTGCTTAGGGATCGTGCCTGTTTTCAGTGCACAGGATTGTATGCATACTAACACTTTAAAATAAATGCGTTTAACTGGTTTTTAAAGGCAGTACAGCTTTTAGCAGGTCTTGTGTCATACACAACAAGTAAATAGCATTACAGAGAAAAAAGGCAGGGACCTATGTCTGTAAACCTTCACAAACAGAACAGCAATTTTAAATCAGTACTTCCAAGTATTTAGAGTGACTAGATGTCGAAAAACATCATAGCTTGAATCAATCACTCATTCCTTAAATTTTACATTTTCCCTACCTAAACAATGGTTTTAAATGAAGTTAACATTGTCAGTGTGATTCTGCATATATTTCTTTTTAAATTTACAGAGCGGGAAGCAAGCGGCATTATCGTGGAAATCTGGTTGCGATAATATGGAACCTAATAATACCTAGCCATTGTCTGGATTGTTCAATCCCCCAGGTAGGTTGCATTTTCATTCATTTTGACATGCTGTGATTTAGTCAAGATATCCTCATGCCCTTGTAGGGGACACATATGAAATACAATAGACTCATATAACACTGTATTCAGTACCAGTGCTATTAATTATCTTTAATTATCATATAGTCATTTTATAGTCTTGATTGGTTTTATGGAAATGTAGGTTTTTTGTGTTGTTTAAAAAAAACTGAGATACTGCTTCATTTCTCTCTAGATCACAGCTTGGGATATATGAAATTAATTTTGTATGTTTAAACCAAGTTGCTATAACAGTATCACTGCCAACATCCTAGAGAGAAAAACTTTGAAATCACTCATTTTATCACTATTTCTGGAATTTAACAAAGCCAATTTTACCTCATGAAGGTGATACATTTATTTTTACAAGCAAAGTTTTTTTGTGTATTTTATTATAGAGTGTTTTTATATATGGGTTGTACCACAGAGATTTATTTTTAAGATTCACATAGTTTTACTTCACAGGAGGACAGATGCATCTGTGCAGTTGCTCCAATGTAACAGATTTGTATGTTATAGAGCTGTCACATGACATATACCTCCGTGAGAGGGAGGGTGCAGTGTGGCTACTTTGAGTAGCTGAGTAAAAATTCTAAATTCCTGACTACATCCCTGCTTAGCAGAAGAGATAGTCATTACTGTTGCTGTCCTGTCCTGGCTAGACTGCACATAGATTACTATCAGTGAATGGCTGTTCCACAGTACCATTGTTATGGTGGGTTTGTCAGTGGCAGTTGTTGAATATTAAGAATTTTTTTAATGCTATTTCACAAAAGTCTCACACTTCATATTCCAATTTTCTTGAGCAGCAGTACTCCCTGGCAGTCAGACATTATACTTGAATGGATTTTTTTGTAGACCCATCACCCTGTAGATGTTTTTTTTTTTAATGTGTGCCACAAAGACACACATCTGAACCTGTATCCCACAGAAAAGCAGGCAGGCAAATGCCATTATACCAGCCACAGTCAGAAAATCCAGACTATGTCAGGGTTCCATTTCATATGCCATGAGATGGTAACAAGTACAATTTCATTGAATTATGCTTATATATATATATATATATATATGTGTATAATTTATTTTATTTACACGTCAACTGTATATAATTTTATGTAAATTTTCCACATCAGTCTACATCTATACAGTTCATTGTATATGTATTCTCAAGCTTTGTCTACAACCGTTGACATCATGACTGGTTTGTTATTCACCCAATAACTGTGTTGTTATAATTACTGTTACACTATTGTTATTTAACCACCATTTTTTATATAACCTAATAATGCTATTTAGTCATTGCTTTCTATGTACATTGTTTCTGGAACTTTTCTTCCCACGCCTCCACTGAAAAAGGACATGTGTCCAGTCGGACTTTCCAAATTAAACAAATGTAAAAAATATATATATATATATATATATATATATATATATATATATATATATATATATATTCCCCAAACTATTTTCATTCCATCTGGTTTGATTCTAGGATAGCCCTTTTACTTACTTTGGAGTTCACATGTCTGACAACTTCCTTCAGCACCAATGACTGGCATTTCCTGCAGTGAATAGCTTTTTCAGTGGCATTCTCATGTTATCTGTAGGTATCCATGTATATACATACTGAATGAAATTCTGACTTAACAAGCATTCATTCATTCCCATTAACACTAAAAGTTCCAGACTTCTTGTACACTGGAATGCAAAGAGCTCAGCTGTGTTTAATTTATTTTTTTTTCGGGGCGGGGGTACTTCAATGGTGCCAAGCTAGTGCACTTAATCACTATGTTTGATATGTGTATCTCTTTGGCAAGGCATCTCCTACATATAACTGCTACCTGGGACTGGAGAACAGGCTATCAACAAGTCATGGTCCTCTAATACATCAGAAATGCAAAGAGCAGTACACACATAAGGAGACAGCTGTACAAAGATAATGTATTAAGAAAAGTATTAAAATTGCATCAGAGGAAAACAGCTGTCATCTTTTTGTACAATTTTAGGCTTATGAACAATACACGTGTCAATTCAAAAAGTTTTGCAGACAAACATAGTGCTTGCTTTACGGATAGCTGTATGGAGTCAAAATGCAGTTATCCAGCTATGGATATAGACAAAGGCTAGAAGATAATTGTAATAGAGCAATCATATGTATGAACACTGTCAGATACTCTGTACAGCTTTTTCTTTCTTTCCTTCTTAATAAGATAAAGGAACCATCCACACAGCCAGTTTCCTTCTTAATAAGATAAAGGAACCATCCACACAGCCAGGACCATGTTCCATCACTGTCCAAGCTAAATGGCAACAACAGAAATACATCAAAGCAATGGAACATCATCAGACTTGATGCCCCATCAGTTTTGTTAAGAATGCAATCTGTCTAATGAATCTTGTGAATGTCTTTGAAAGGGTTATTCAGGCTTTTGACTATGGGCAAGCTGTCCACACTGCATAACTTGACCTCAACAAGGCATTTGATACCATACCACAGGCAGATTTTAAGAACAAGCTGAAAGAACTCCAAACTATGTGGTGAAGTGGATAGCCAACTGTCTTAGGAAAAGGACTCTTACAGTAAGGGTAGGGGGTGCATTCTCGAATGGTGACCTTTCTGATTAAAAAATGTAATGAATGATTGTAAGATGGGAGTTATTTTCATGTCCCTCCTAACATGCCAGCACTCCGACAGGAGCTTACACTTGTAAATAACTGAAGAAGGAAAACTGCCTCAAGCTCAGTCTCAATGAGTGTAGCACTTGGTAACTACTGCACAGCTCCAGCATATAACACAGATAATGTGCAACTTCAACAAAAGAGTAGTGAGAGAGACTGAGGGGCTTGGGTGGATACCTCCCCTATGTTTTACCACCATCTCACAGCTGTGGTCTGGAAATCATTTTACATTACACCTCTTATAGCAAAAGGTATTTCTTCCAGATCAAAAGTCCTCATCTGCATGCACTATGCACTGGTTACATGCATAAATGAGTAAAGGGTCTCTTTTGGGATGCAGCTTATTAAAAATAGCAAGCAATTGGAAGGAGTCGAGAAGTTTGCAACTAAAAGATTGTCTGCTTACAAAACCTGAACAAACAAAAATAACTTCAGGGTTTATCTCCATACTCATTTTAATATAGACTCCTTAAGGGCGATCTGTGGTTTGTTTATAGAGTTCTAATAGATCTGGTAGGACAAGAATTCTTTTACCTCCATAAATAAAACAGTCCAGCTAACACTAAGGCCAGAGAACTAAATCAATCCAAAAAATAAATAAGACAAGGAGGAGGGATAGATTTGTCACACAACACCTACTCCCTTTGCTGGAACAAACTTCATCTCCAATTTAAACAATTTGACAAACTGCCTGCATTTAAAAAGGAGTTGGCCAACTTCATTCAACTTTTATAACTGGCCAAGGCCTCCTTGAAAAGAGAGGCAAGGGCTAAAGGTGATTTCTAGCAAGGAGGAAATTGTCCCCAGGCTAAGTAGCCTTGTAATGCCCATGAGTCTATGATATAACAGCAGATATGTATGTGTTAGGGGACGCCACAGCGGAACTCCGGTCCGCTAATGACTGGCAGTAGATTTTTACGTGCCGAGTTGCCAGCTCTGATGCACAACCTTCAATGAAGGTACGCCCATTCATGCATGTCTCCACACAGAAGATGCTCTAGCTTAGAATCGAACAGGACAACGTCATACTGTGAGGTGACAATGCTACCGCAGCACCACCAACGGTCATGTATTTGTATATAAGTGGGTAAAACTGCCTTCCAGTTTATAGCCTGCTACAGACCACCCTCCCAAACCCAGGAACCCCACTCGGCCTTCCTGAGAACACTGGAAAATATGAAGGTCTCTCCAAACACCATTATATTGGGCGACTTCAACTACCCAAACATAGACTGGGAGCATTACTCTAGCTCCAACACCCTAGCCCAAAGGTTCCTAGAATTTATAACTCAAATGCTATGGAACAACTTGTTACCACTCCCACAAGAGGGGAAAACATACTGGACCTGATCATCACCAACATGGGGACTCTATGCTCCAGACCAGAAGTGTATCCCTCACTGGTAAGATCAGACCATAAACTAATCTCACTGGATATTCACATCCCGACCCCACCCCCTGCCCAGAAAACCACAGTGAAAAACTTCTCTAAAGCAAATTTCACACTCCTCAAAACCGAGGTGGAATCCTTCAAAGCCCGGGCCTGTGGAAAATACGTCCCAGACCGCAGAATCCTTTATAAACACATTCTATGAACACCTTCAGGAATGCATGGATCATGCGATCCCAAATAAAACCAAGACCCAATCCTCCAAAGGCAGGCGTCCTGTCTGGTGGACCCCAGCCATAAACAAACTATACAATAGAAGGAGGAAGCTACTAAATGATAGAGCAAAATCCCAAAAAGGGAAGGCATCACTGATCAGTATTAGCAAAAAACTACGGGCACTCATAAAATTGTCACGGCCAGCTTGAGAGAAAAATTGCACAGGACACTAAGGATAATCACAAAGCTTTCTTTAGTTATGTTAGGAACCTGGGTGGTAATTCCCAGATATGCTCAGAATTAGTCCAAAATGACAAAAATACACTGAACCCACAGACATTGCCAACATTCTAGCTGACAGGTTCAGCGCAAACTCCCCTCCCCACCAAAGGGCAAATATCTATCCCAGCGAGTGCTGCCCCTGACATCTCAGATGCACAGGTAAGAGCCGCCCTCTCCAAAGCAAAAAACACAGCATCAATGGGACCAGACGGTGTCCCAGGCTGCGTCCTACATGAACTCCAAGAAGAGCTAAACCCAAACATAAAACTACTGTTCAATCTCAGCCTTACTACAGGATATGTACCCAAAGAGTGGCGTAGAGCAACAGTGGTCCCTCTCCATAAAGGTGGTGCCTCAACGGATCCTGGAAACTATCGCCCCATAAGCCAGACTAGCTTGGTCTGCAAAGCTATGGAAACAATCATCATGGACCTCATAAATAAAGATATTGGGGACCTACAGACACTGGATCCTACCCAGTTCGGCTTTGTTAAGGGCAGATCCTGCCTCTTAAACCTGGTTGATTTCTTTGAAACAGTCACCAAGGCGATTGACGAGGGGAAGGTGGTCCACACAGCCTACCTGGACCTCGCAAAAGCCTTCAATACAATACCCCACTCGGGCATTATAGATAAGCTCACCAGCTTAAATATAAACCCCTATGTCACTAGATGGATTGCAAACTGGCTCAAGGACAGAACCCACATGGTTAGAATTGCTGGAGCCATGTCAGACTCCAAACCAGTTACAAGTGGTGTCCCACAAAGCTCAGTCCTGGGACCTCTCTTGTTCGGTATATATTTCTCGGAGGTACAGGCCAACACGGAAGGACTGTGGTTGACCAAGTTCGCAGATGACTGCAAACTGGGGGCCATAATCGACTCTCCAGCCGACACAAGCATCCTCCAAAAGGGCCTCATAGAAACAGGCAACTGGTGCCAGAGCCATGGCCTCAGGCTAAATGCCAAAAAGTGTATAGTCATCCCCTTTGGCAAAAACAAAGTGCCCACAAATTACCACATAGGTGGTAATCCATTAAGTACAGAAGAAGTCATTAGGGACCTGGGGACCCAAGTTGATAGCAATCTCTCATTTGACAACCACGTGGCCAAAGTGGTTAGAAAAACATTTTATATAGCCCACCTAATCATGAAGGGATTCACATCTAGATCAGGGGAGGTCATCGTGCCTCTTTACTCATCCCTCATCAGGCCCATAATTGAGTACAATGCCCCTTTTGAGATGTACCTTACCAGACACCTGCAGCAACTGGAAAGACCCCAAAAGTACCTCACCAAGAGGATCAAAGGGCTCAAACAGATGCCATATGCTGCCCGGTTAAAGAAACTCCAGCTCTACTCAGTGGCATACCGCCTGTTCAGAGGCGATCTGTGCCTGACGTATAAAGCCATTTCCAACCCAGAATTAATGGACATGCTGCACCTCAGAAAATCCAAATTCCATCGTAGAGACTTGAACCTCAGCACTGAAATAAATAGGACATGCTGGAGGGACAGATTCATAACCCAGAGGCTCCCTTCACTCTGGAATAAAATCCCAGTCCAGGTTAGGCAGAGTCCCTCATTGACTCTCTTCAAGAGGAATCTTGATGAGTGGATGGGAGATCGTAGGTTTACGGTATCACTTCTGTGTCACTGTTAGACAGAGGCACAGTATACTAACCTCGAAAAGGGCATAGCAAAATAAATTTAAAATGGGTGGCGAAAGCCAAACACATTCTGGCTAGGCTTATAAATGCCCTACGGCAGATAGCCTAGTATGAACCTATGAACCTATGAACCTATATATATATATATATATATATATATATATATATATATATATATATATATATGCATTTGTATGTGTGTGTGGGTGTGTGTATATATATATATATATATATATATATATATATATATATATATATATATATATATATATATATACATATATATATATATATATATATAGATATATATATATATATATATATATATATATATATATATATATATATATATATATATATATATAAATACACAATAGTGAGACCAGTATACATATAATTACTGCTCAGCATTTTAATAGAAAAAAGAAAATAATTTTATCAGTGGTGATGACAGTTATGTACCAATACATCCCCTAATAAAACAAATATTTACAGTCTTCCTAAATTATATTGGCTGTTATGAAATAAACTGCTGAGAAGCAAGCAGATGGCAAACCACATCTACTTGTCCTCTAGTGGGATAGACGTATAGATTGGAGTAGTTGCAGATGTTGCTTAACTGTGTGCCCTAGGACAGCTGGACTTCTACCATTCTGAAAGTTAAGACTGTCACTATTTTGCAAATTGTGTGGCACAGTGTTCCTGGTACTATGAGCAAATTTGTGAAATGTTTCCTCTGTGGCAGCTGAGGTACATGAGTTAGCAGTCTGAAGCTTTCCTGTTTTTTCAAATCATAAGTGCAATTCCTAATAAGCAACTGATTTCAAAGCAGAAATCAGTAACATTCATTTATTACTTTGAAATTGACGTTACTGAGTACAAGGTACAAGGGTCTTTTATAAAAAAATTTCAAGCCTGCACAAACTAAAACACTGCTGGTGATTCCCTGTTGGGTGAGGAAAGTAAAGCTATATTTTCTTGTCTGTAACTTGCTGATAGAGGTGTGTTCAACTTTACCTGCTCCAATCTGCTTTGCCTGGTGTTTTTGTTCTACATGACAGGTAGACACTTAAATTATCTAGGCTGCACATTTCACGTTGTTGCCTCCCAGCAAGAGGTTCTCTTGTTTGATTCACGGCTGGAGTGTCTTCTGTGTGGAGTCTGCATGCCCCCCCCACCGCGGTCGAGTGGACTCCGAAAGATATGCGTGAATGGGCGTGCCTTCGCTGAAGGTTGGGCGTCGGGCTGGCAACTCGGCACCATAAAAAAATCTACTGCCAATCATTAGCGGACCAGAGTTCCACTGAGGTGACCCCTAACCGAGAAAAGCCAACAAAGATCATTTGTTAAATTGTCCCTTGGGTGTTACTTAAATACATAGTGAATTTCTGGGCCTTTGTCTTTTCTAAAAAGTTTTCAAGCCTTCATAAACTAAAGCACTGCTGGTGATTCCCTGCTAGTTTTCCCCACCCACCTTTTCCTTTGTTGATCTGCTTTTTAAACCTGGTGATTTTAAGTTGACCACCTCTACTGTAACTTGAGCTTAAGAAGCTCCTGCCTTTCTACACTGTTGTTGATATCTTGAATTGTTTGCCTTTCCTTGTGCTCAGGGGTGGCCTTAGGTCAACTGGTGCCCTAGGCAAAAGGGCTCTATGGTACCCCCCCGCTACACCACATGGTGCCCCATCCCAGTCTACCTACATCAAATTAATACTGGAAAAGCACCCCTGCTAGAGCGGTGTCCTAGGAAGCTGCCTAGTTGGCCTATGCCTAAGACCAGCTATACTTGTGCTTATATTGTAAAAGTGCATTTGCCTCATCATTGTCTGTTCTACTGATTTACTTTTTCCTGGTTTCATTACCTAGCTAGCTGTTGGATAAAGTGGTTATTTTTACACTCTAGCAAGCACTTGTTTTTGCATCAAAGTCAGTGGATTTTCCATCTAATGCACTAGGAGGTAGCCTGGTTTATTTAGGATGGGGAAACATTTGAGATTTCTGCATGTAGTTTTATTGGCTGGAGGTCTTATTAATCAGCTTATCTTGTTTTTAGTTTATCTTGTTTTAAAGTCTATACAATTGAGTGCCTCTTGGCTCTTTTATGCAATTGAGTGGCTCTTGGCTCTTTTATGCAAAGCAAAGTATTTTTATTGAATAATCGCACTTTTATAAGCTGTTTAAATTTTACTGCTTTATCTGTATATTTATGTTTGTTTGTGGTAGCATTTTGTATCGTTTAAGTTTGTTTCTGGTAGCATTTCACTCCAGACACTCCTTTGCTGTGCTTTTACATTAGGAGGACTGGGATTATTCATCTAGTGGCAGTAATTGTTTATCTGGTCTATAGACTTTCGGCTTTTCCCAGTTAGAGGTCGCCACAGCAGAAATCCGGTCCGCTCATGATTGGCAGTGGATTTTTATGGTGCCGAGTTAACAGCCCGATGCCCAACCTTCAACGAAGGCATGCCCATTCATGCTCTCACCTACCTGCATGTCTTTAACATCACTCAACCATGGGAGGACATGCAGACTCCACACAGAAGGCGCTCCAGCCGAGAATCGAACGGGAGAACCTCTTGCTGTGAGGCGACAATGCTAACCGCTGCACCACCACGGCCACCTGAGCTTGAAAGCACACAAAAGGGATCTAAGAATTTTTCTTTTTGTACTTTTCTTATGTACTATGGCTGTACTTTAACAATTTCACAAAAAAAAAAAAAAAAAAAAGAGAAAACAACTGTACTGTCTGCTGCTTCTTTAAGAAGTTAATTGTATTGTATTAGATTGTATCTATTAGCTGTAGGACTGTTGTAGGTAGTTTGTGTGGTTGTGTTTTACTTGGGCTCCAAACCAGCTGTTCTACATTAAGAAGGTGATTTTCTGCATCCTTGTGGCAGATGTTTAGTGGTCTAACCTGTCTGTGTTGCAGGGGAGGAGGGTCAGTGGTGGAAGGCTTATTGTCTGCTTTCCTGATTGGTAGTTATCTTAAAACTTGTTTCTCTTTGATTCTATTTAAGTCTTGCATTTGTGCGGTGCTGCTGTTCATGCAGTGGCAGTTAGTAGTGCCCTGTATAGTTGCAAAAGCCTAGAAGCTCAGTTTTTCCCTAAACAGTTGCCAGTGAAACCCTTCCAAGCTTTTCTGCTGCTCTAGGAGCAACTCAGTTCTGCACTGAGCAGCATTGCCTTATTCACCATCCTTAGCCTACACAAAGTATAGGTCTCTCTTGTAGCCTTGGCGCTACAAGCACAGTCCTGTCAAATTAATCCATTCTCTTCCCTAATAAAACATTCAGTAAGAGCCTGCTATCGCGGATGGGCAGTTTCTTGTCATCTCTCTGGCCAGCCTGATAGACATGAGCATCCTGAGGCAATGTAACAGTTGTACCATGTATACTGATAGCACTCACTCCTGAAAAAAAAATACTTTAATGAGAGAGATATAGCTACACTTTAAAATGGAGGCAAGTCTCTCACATAAGGAAAAATTAAATGCCAAACAGGTTACCAGCACTCACACACTACACTATATAAGGACATGACACATAAACCCACATATATGGAGGTGCACACTAGTAACTTACCAAAAGACCAGAGAACTCGCAGACGGAAACCACTTACTCACATAACAATGCAAAAAACAAACATAACACATAACACACAGACCAATGTTTCAACAAATAAGCCCATAAGGACTAACACTGCAAAACCCAATGTATTGGTCATAGGTGACTCCATTGTGAGACACATAGGTATTCTCCTCACCAGGATGGATAAGGAGCATGTTACAGTGAGCTGCCTGTCAGGTGCCAGGATCCGTCAAGTAACTCAAGCACTCAAGCCACTCAACTACAAGTACCAGTAAGACTTTGTCATAGTTCATGTGGCGGTGAATGACTTGAGGCATACCTCACTGGACTATATGAAGAGAGACATGACTGAGCTCTTAGATTATGTGTTACAGACAGGTATAAGCCTAGCTTTAAGCAGCATTCTACCTTCTCCAAGGATGATGCCACAATACAAACAAAATATAATTTACTTTAACAACTGGCTTATCTTCTGGTGTCAGTCCAAGGGGGCCTGCTATCTGTCAGCCTAGAAAGATATGATCAATAGGCCACACTGCTTTGCTAGATATGTTCTGCACCTGTCTCCTCTAGGCTTTCAGATAGTGGCAAAAGCATTAGCCACCCCTTTTGTGCGTTTTTTAAGCAGTGTCAAAATAACCAAACTCCCAACATAACAAAATCATCTATAGCTAAACTCAAGGTACTGCTGCTTTATGCTAATAGTCTAAACAAGAAACTGCACTCCCTGGAAGCATTCCTTAGTTTGGAAGATGCTCACATCTGTGCAGTCACCGAGAAATGATTCAAAGGTGTGGAAAGCACCTTGGCCAAGACATGATTCAAAGGTGTGGAAAGCACCTTGGCCATGCAGGGCTACAATGACTTCCATACATTCAGACCACAAAGTGAACATGAAAGAACTAGAGGAAGAAGTGTACCCATTTTCACTAAGGAAAGTACACCTTCAGACTGGTCAAACAGTATGACTCTCTTGAGATACTATATGTCCAGTTAACTATAGGCAAAGCCCACTACCACATCATAACAAGCTAAAAGTCCTCCACCATGAAACAGGAAAAGCATATTGCATACCTGGACTTATTGGAGTCACTTGCCTTACAGCCTGACACCTTATTCATAAGTGATTTTAATTATCCTAATATCGAATGGGAAACATACATGATCATAAACATTCTGGCTCAAAGGTTCTTTGATTTTTGTCAATGCAAATGCTCTGGAACAACTAGTCATCACACCCACAAGAGTGTCAAGTGTCCTGGACATAATACTCTCTAACTTGGGAGAGCATTGCACTCCCCCCACCATGTGATGTCCTCCCTGGTAAGATCGTACCATAAATGAGTTTCATTAGACATAATCATAAGACCAGATACCCCATCAAGCTCAAAAACATTTAAGAATTTTTCAAAGGCAAATTACTTCCTACAAAGTGACAGTATAAAACTTTTCAAAGCCCCTCAAACACAGATAACATGGACTCCTATGCAGAGATGTACACCAATGCCCTGTATAACCACTTAAGAAGTTGTATACAATTGTCTGTCCTGTCCAGATTAAAACTAGGTCTTGACAAAAAAACAAACTCCCCTGGAGAACCCCTAGTATAAACAGGCTATCCAACAAGAGAAAGAAACTAATGTCCTAGAACAAGAAGAAACTGACTCGGTAGAGGAAGAAATCCCTCTCTAGCTTAAACAAACAAATTAGAGATCTTATCAAGTCCTCCAAAGCTAATTATGAAGTAAAAGTAGCCCCCCCAGCTAAGGATAATCACAAGGCATTATTTAACTATGTCCGAAATCTGAAAGGTAATACCCAGTTATATGGTGAACTGGTTGTGGATGGCACCACCCATACTCAACTGGATGACTGGATGTAATAGCCAACCTGCTAGCTGACAGATGTGGAGCAAACCTCACTTCCCTGTACCCTCCAGTCATCCCCAAAGTATACCTGCCACCATTCCTAAACCTATTATCTCAAGAGAGCAGGTCCTCTCTGTGTTCTCCAAGGCCAAAAACACAGCATGGGACCAGACAACATCCCAGATTGCCTTTTAGACAGCTTAAAACATGACCTACCAGACCCATTTGGATCCCTTTTTAACCACAGCCTGTGAACTACCTATATTCCGGTGAAATGGAGGACAGCAAAAGTAATCCCTCTGCATAAAGGGGAACCATCAGCCAACCCTGGGAATTACAGACCCATAAGCTTGACTAACCTCATCTGCAAGGCCATGGAAATAATCATTATGGGATTGTGTCAAATGCCTTGGCTAGGTCAAGATAGGTAGTATGCACTGTCTTTCCCTCATCCAGGGCCTTGCTGGCTTTCTTGAAGAAGTCAACCATATTTAACAGGCATGATCTACCTTTAATGAATCTGAACTGGATTGGGACCAGAGTTTGGAGATTACCTATGTCCTTGTTAATCCTTCTTCTTTCGGCTTTTCCCGGTTAGGGGTCGCCACAGTGGATCACTTGTCCGCTCATGATTGGCAGTGGAGTTTAACAGTGTCGAGTTGCCAACCCGGTGCCCAACCTTCTACGGAAGGCACACACACACACACACTCACACCTAGGGCCAATTTGGAGTGTCCAATCCACCTACAGCATGTCTTTGGGATGTGGGAGGAAACCGGAGCACCCGGAGGA
The DNA here is from genome assembly GCF_019279795.1 of Protopterus annectens. Classification (NCBI taxonomy): domain Eukaryota; kingdom Metazoa; phylum Chordata; order Ceratodontiformes; family Protopteridae; genus Protopterus; species Protopterus annectens. The sequence goes on from NC_056728.1 coordinate 1,210,029,855, forward strand.
AACCCACGCGACCACAGGGAGACATGCAGACTCCGCACAGAAGGGACCCCGGCCGAGGATCGAACCGGACAACCTCTTGCTGTGAGGAAACAATGCTAACCACTGCACCACCGTGGCCGCCCATGTCCTTGTTAATAAGGTCCAGTCATTATGGACCTTATTAACAAGGACATGGGTGGCCACGGTGGTGCAGTGGTTAGCATTGTTGCCTCACAGCAAGAGGTTCTCGATCTCAGCTGGGGTGCCTTCTGTGAGTCTGCATGTCCTCCTGTGGTTGGTTTCTCCGGTGCTGCTCCCACATCCCAAAGACATGCTGTAGGTGGACTGGACACTCCAAATTGGCCCTAGGTGTGAGTGTGTGTGCCTTCCGTGGAAGGTTGGGTGCTGGGCTGGCAACTCGACACTGTAAAACTCCACTGCCAATCATGAGCGGACAAGTGATCTGCTGTGGCGACCCCTAACCAGGAAAAGCTGAAAAAAGAAGGATTAACGAGGACATAGGTAATCTCCAAACTCTGGTCCCAATCCAGTTCATATTCATTAAAGGTAGATCATGCCTGTTAAATATGGTTGATTTCTTCAAGAAAGCCACCAAGGCCCTGGATGAGGGAAAGACAGTGCATACTACATATCTTGACCTAGCCAAGGCATTTGACACTATCCCCCATTCAGGTATTATATAGAAACTCTCTCATTTTGGAATTAACTCCTACATTACCAGATGGGTAATCATCTGGCTCACTGACAGGACACATACTGTCAAAGTGGGGGACTTCACCTCTAGCAAAAGACCATTCACCATTGGTGGTACATCTCCTCCTTACTGTTCAGAATTCACTTCTCAGAAATCCAGGTAAACTTGGACAGCCTGTGACTGACCAAGTTCACTGACAATTGTAAATTGGGAGCAATCACGGAGTCCCTCAACCATATTAATATATTCTAGGTAGGGTTAATGCAGACAAATGACTGGTGCCAAAGACCTGGATTAAAGCTAAATGCAAAAAAATCATTATTATTACCTTTGGGAAAGCTGACATCCCTGTTTATTACATTATAGACAGTAACCCACCTCATTGTAGACCCAGAGGTACATGATCTGGGTTCTCATGTTGAAAGCAACCTGAACTTTGACCATCATGTAGCCACAGTAGTAAGAAAATCCTTCCATGTGGCACATCTTATAATTAAAGGCATTGCATCTAGATCTAAGGATGTTATAACTGCATTATACTTTGGTCTCATCAGACCAATAATTGAGTATGATGCTCCCTTTTACATTTACCTCACCAGACGCCTGCAACAATCTGAGAGACCACAGAGGTTTCTCAAAAGGAAACTACAGGGTACACAAAACAAGTCTTATGCGGAAAGACCAAAAGCCCTGTTATTGCATTCTGTCTACTACAGGTTGCTAATGGGTCACCTGTGTCTGGCTTACAAGCCTATGACCTGGTCCTGATGGAAATACTACACATTCATAAATCAAACTACACGAGGATCACTTGCACCAGGGATCTTAACCTAGCCTCTGTCATGAACAGGTCATGCTGGAAAGATAGCTACATCTCCCAGAGACTGACACTTCTCCGGAACAAGCTGCCAATTCATGCAAAACAGAGCCTCTCCCTAATGCTGTTCAAAAGCAAGCAAATAAATGGATGGGTGACTGCAAATTCACTCCTGGGGTGGAGCCCATGTCCCTCCTGGACAGAGGATGTCAGTATTAACTACCATATACCTTTACCTCTGCAAACTTCATGCACCTAACTCTGACAATTGGGACAACTCAGGATAAATATGGCTGGGCTTGTAGGGTTCTAGGGCCAGTAGCCTAGTAACCTTCTAGGAACCTATGGAAAAAATCACCCATATTACCATATTACCATACTGAGATTAGTCTACTAATTACATTGAGATAGCTGGTAATAACAAAGAATCTGCAGTAAAGAAATGCTAAAATAAATGTGGTGGCATGATGACTAGTAGACATGTAGTAGAGCACATATTTTATATATATATGTATGTATATATATATATATATATATATATATATATATATATATATATATAAACTGCAAAACGCACTCAGCCAAGCAAGAGTCCTTACTGCAGAATACCTTAAACCTCCTACAGTGGAGCTACCCTTGGCCTGGGTGGATATTTTTGTCTCAAATTTAGTCTTTGTGATTTTAAGTAAACTCCTGTCTTGCTTATTTAATTTAATGATGGGATTTTTATCATGCTGCGTGTTGTACGTCTTATATTTGACCACAAGTTTCTTCTTTTTTGTGATAAAGCTTATTGATACAGTGGTTCCATCAGGGAAGTTTGTTTTTGAGTTTGCACTGCATTTGTTTCTACTGGTTACGTTTACACACTGATATAAGTTAGAAGTGTATGTTTTCACATAAACAGAAGAATTTTTGGGGTTGAGGGGACTTGTAAGTTGCCAGGATATCACATAGAAGTAGGAAGTTTGCCTTAAAGAAATATCTAAAAGTTCCAGAGACACCGTAGATCTTGAGTTTTCTTGGGTTTTGGTTTATTTCAGAAGAGACTGCTTTGTGGTCACACTTGACAAGTGAAGATGTTACACATGTGATGAAGCAGAATTCCCCTATATTTGTGAGAACCAGGTCAAGGATCTTGTTTCCTCTAGTGAATATTCTAACTAGTTGATCCAGAATATTTTTGTTAACAAAGTCCAGGAATCTCTGAGCATCTCTAGTGGTGGAATATGTTTCCTACTCTGTAGCTGTATAGTTGAAGTTGTTCAGGAAGGTAGCACTGAGTTTAATGCTGAGTGACTCCAGTTTATATAAGTAGGCACTGGAGCGTTCTTGGGTCATACAGGGCATTCTGTAGAAAACTAAAATATGGTAAGAGATTTTGCTGATGGAGAGTTAAATATGGAGAAACTTAAGGGAATCATGCTGCTATAACAGCCTTGATGAGAGTCTCTCCTGGATGAGGACTGAGACATGTCCACCATTTTTTCCTTCCTGCTTTGTAACTTGTCTAAATTTGTGGAAGGAATTCTAGCACTGTCCAGCCAGGATACTGTCTTTAAAATTGCTTACATGTATAGATATCCAATCGTAGGACTGCACACATATCTGCTGACATCACAATATCCAAACTTAGTGAAGGTTTTAACACATGAGGGGAACAAGTATAAGTTGACTTCTCTGCTAACATTAGCAAATGCATATTGGCATTAAGCAAGAATGGAAATCAAACTAGAGGTATAAAAAAATCAGGCAGGAACTGAATTTGCCAAAAAACAAAAGGAAGAATATCTGGTGAAGGATCAGATGAGAAGGCAAAAAATGTAGGAAATACATAAATACAGTTGCAAGTACAGAAAACTTGTGGAACAACCTCATGTCAACCAGGATCTAATGCAGGAATGTTTAAGGACAGGTGACTTTAAACCAAAAGATGATAAGTTAATATTGGTGTCTCAGGATAGTGGACAATGTACACATTGGTTTACAAAATCCATTGAACATGTCAGAGGCAAGTTAAGCCTTAGAACCTCAGCCATTGCATTGTATGGGGTTTATGGGAAGGTTTTTTTTTGAGAGAACTGCTGATGATCCTGGTGGTATTAGTGTTGTCTGTGTGTGACATTTTGGCCTCTAGTGACATTATATATGTACATTTCGCACACATAGCATTACAGTAATAGCCTAAGTAAATCTCTACTCAGTTCCAAGGTGGGAAATGCAAATCTTTTTAGATAATATATTGAGATGGTTTTAAAATCTATTCAAGTATAATCCATGTAAATGGAAGGGAAACCACGAGTTCACCATTGGTTTGACATCTTTGTATCTTATGGATAGGTGTAACATGTAAATCTTTGCTAGTCTCTGGGCTATTCATACCTAAAATACAAGAGATCTGGGTTATTTCATACTCAAATTAGAAGAGTAAAACCTGCTTGGGAATGTCTGGCTAGGCCTCTAAGGATCCTCATGGATCAATAGCACAGTAAGTACCTATGAACCTAAGAAGAAGCTGCTGACAGTGTTTACATTTCTGCTGTTCTCCATGTCCCTCCTGATAGTGCTCTTTTTTTTTCTTTGAAGTAAGATGTATTACAGGTCATCAGGTAGCACCATAAAGATACCTGTATGGATCCTGACCAGCTGTGCCATAACTTCCAGCCAACTACTTTCTATCATACCTTTTATCCAGCTGTTTTTAGTGCAAGCCCCAAGCACGCTCATTTACTTAGCAGTTCTGTTGTCGGCAGTCACCTTTCAGATGGGATGACTGACATTTCTTGCTGTGCCACTCCCTTCCTATCAAAAGCAGTCAGGTTCATTGTTATTCAACTGCCTTCATGTGTTATGCTTTCTATAGTCATTCAGGCATGTGCATAATACATTACTTTCTAAATTAATGAGGCTTTATTTGTTCACTTTAGAGTAATTTGTGCAGTGTTCTATATTAGTATATACAATTCATATGAAATACCTTTGCAGACAAGGTCTGCACAATGAGACTGTTTTGTATTTGCATTTGTATTTCAGTGCCAAGAGCACATCTGTTTTCCTTATTTATTTAGTTCTTGACACCTCCCCAGGATGCTTTCACTCTGTACTTGATCACTGACTTTTCATGTGCATATGCTTATTCTGAGGCAGCTTACTCACATGACTAAAGACTTGTACTTTTACATATTAGCTAAATGAGTCATGGCCAGTGCAAATGTAATATATCCATACAGGTCCTGGGTTTTTCTTTTTGTTTATTTTTATTTATCTTTGTTATACTAATGGAGCACTGCTCATAGTGGCAGTTATAAAGTTCAGTGCAGGTGAACACAATGGACACAATACTTCTAAGTCAATGAAATTAATTATATACATCAGTAGTCCGAAGGCATACAGCTGTGTGTTAGTATTACTTTGGTATATGGAGAAACTACAATAATAAGAGGAATTGTCATTTGAGTATTTGCAAAGTGTACAGTTAGATAAAATGAAAAAAAAAGGAACTCAGACAGGGGCAAGAAAAGAAACGGTACAATGGGGAGGGGGCAAGGTCAGGCAATACACATGCATTCACCCAGATGCATGTATGTTAAGAAGTAAACATGTACTTGTTTGATTTAAGGGTGCTGTAACGGAGAATGGAACAGTATGACCGTTAGGTAGCTTACAAGCAAAACTCTCAATTGCAACTGATTCTCAGAGTCGTAATTCAACCCTGACCTTCTACAATCTATTTTGCTTTATGAACAAGGTTATTAATTGTACTAAAAATGCACATCATTATTACATACATCTTCATAAAATTAATGTTAATTCACTTATACTTATTTTGTCAGCTTTCTAAATACAACAGTACTGCAATTTAAGTGTTCCTGATTTGGTCCCTCTGTGCCTGATTCTGCTGCTGATATATTTAGAACTATGATTACAGAAAGTATATAACTGAGGTAAGAAAATTAAAGCAATAGTAACAGAAAGTAGAAGGTTAAATTGGAGGTATGAGAGATCACTGTTAAAGGAAACTAAGAAGAATTTCACTTTTATGTGAATTGTTATATGAAATGGCATGGTCTATGTCATATTACTTCAGGAAAATGAATTTTTTCAAACTGTATAATTTACTAGGCACATTTATTTTATATTACTTTGTTTACTGGAGTAGTACAGTAGTACACCGATCACAACAGACCATTTGCAGGCACAGCCCAGGTGAAAAGATTCCAAAAAAAAAAAAAAAAAAAGAAAAGAAAATAGAACACATTCATAAACACAAAGTAATCTCAAAAGGTAGATAATCCAAACACAGTTGATACAATATGTAATTAATATTATCAGAGTAGAAAATCAAATGTGAATTAATTTTAGTAGTAAATCAGGGAAGCAGTAGTTGAAAACTGATGGTCAAGGTAGGAGTGATGCAGGTACATTTTCAGGAACAAATGCTTGCCCAATCTCTGGACGCAAATTTGCATTTTTTTTAAGAATATTTTCATTAATTTATCATATTTACAATATATACACAGAAAGGGAGAAATTCAAAATCACATACTGTTAAACAACGTTAAGAATACACTAAATCATCAAAGTTGCCTTAGACAATGAATACATTAAGACTCAAGGTATTTCAGTATAGCAATATTTCAAGGTATCCTGACCGCTAAACGTGTTGTATGATATATAGATCTTCTGATCACTTTGTTTTCAGTTTTATATAGTTTTGCTATTAAATGTAAAAGTTCTTTGAATGTAAGAACTAAAGTCCATTTCCATTGTTTAGTAATAGCTTTTCTAACTACTTCCAGAAGACTACACAACAGTTTTTGTTGTTTGACTTTTACAGATAAAGGAAGTGGAACATTCATTAGTATTATTTATCTAGTTAAAAACAATTACCATCCCATAACTCCTTAAATAAACATACTTAACTCTTTCCAATATACATTTATTTTTTTACAATCTGTAAATGTGTGTTCAATCAGCTTTTACATCTTTGCTACATCTCCAACAAACTAAAAAAGTCATTTTGCTAAACTTAAGAGATTTTAAGACAAACATTCTATGTATATATTTCCACATAAAAACTTTCCAGTATAAACCTGAAGACTTTTAACTAGCTGATTTAAGTAACAAGGTTTTATGTACTTTTTCTTCATCAGATATCCAGATTGAAACAGACTTTGAAATCCAGCTAACAATGTTTATTTGGCAACACCTCCACCCCCTTCTGGAAATATTTTTTTCTCTTCAAGACTCTAAATCATGAAGGTCAAATTCCTTGCACATTACAAAGTTTTCTGCCTACCTGACCTTCTTTCCTTATCTCTCTAAAGAAAATAAAGGAAAATTTCTCAAACCAAATTCATGGACACACATGGTCAGTGGCTACCTAAATTCCACTGTAGTTCTTCACATGAATCTCTAGTTCTCTGTTGTTCCACATCAAATTATTAAATAATTTTGTGGTAATAAAAATGTTGCTTGTACAAGTTGACTACTTAAAAAATTATGCCAGTCATTTTTGCATACATTTATATGTCATTTCTGTGTTTGACCTCCCTCTTACTTCATTACATTGATTGTGAATTATTTTGCTCCTTGGATTATTAAGTTTTAATAAATATACAAAACAGTCTTCTGTCAACTACAATAACTATTGGAACTTCCCTTTGTGCTTTGAATTACAATACATATAAGCTTTATTGTTACTTATATGTTTTTGTGATCTCATTTTTGAATTTGCAATTTGTTGCTGCAGAAAATGAAGTTCATGGACCTGTCTACTAACCTACTTAATATACAATAAATAAATAAATAAATAAAACAATTTACAGTCAACAAGCTGTTGTTGCATATTTACAGAATATGCTGAAAGTTTAGTTCAATAATATTTAATTCTTTATTTGCCAGGATCATAGACTCCCACCTGCTGCCACTGTAAAACAGTGATGTAGAGGAATTCCTACAATCTATGCAGCTTCAGTTATTTCTTCATCATTAGCCTCCTTTTTTCCCATTTCTACAGGTTAGAGCGTCATATAAATGAATGTGACCAAATCACCTACAACTAATTTATACACTATTAAGTGGCTAGTCCTGTGTGACTCTTGTATTTTCTAACATTATCGCAGAGCCTCCCCCAACAAACACAAACAGTAGCCATGTAACAATGTGTAACATATCAGAGCAATTATGTTACTGCAAAAATTATCTTTTCTGTTAAAATACGTTTTTAATAGAGCAAATGTGAAATTTACCACCAGAAGAGACGTGATTTCTATATTAAATATGTTTTGTCTAGATAATGCACTATTCATCCATTCTCCAGCACCCAATTAATCCATTTCAGGGTTGTAATTCAGCTGCAGTCTATCCAGACAAGCAAAAGGTATACAATGGAGAACCAAATTTATTCACTCATTCATTCCCATGCGACTATTGGCAGCTTAGAGGTTCAACAACAATCTATCAACGTTACATTTAAGTTGTAGAAGAAAATAAGATTCCTCCATTAAGATATGCACTGACACAGGAACATCATGCAAACTCTACATAAAAGGTACTTCCGTGGGAACAAAATCAGAGTCCCTTGCTCTAAGAGGCAGCAATGCTAACCACTGCATCCCTGTGCCACTGAGAAATTGTATTCAGTGCTGTGTAAAGTGAATCTAAGACAACTGATTAAACAAATGATCTGTCAGAGAATTGATCCAAATCTGGGATAGCATATCTTTGTAACTCTCTGGGCTGTGAATCTAAACATTACCATCTTTAATTTTAATGTTTGTTTAAGTTTATGAGTTTTAAACTTTCAGTATACCTTTAGTTTTGGTTAAAAAAGAAAAGTGCAGAGCTTTTAAATTCACAGCGAATTTATATACTATCACTATGCAAGTTAAGTCTGTACACCTTTAACCCTGTCGTGGATTGTTCCTGTTTTAGATTGCTTAGATAATATAGCTTACAGCTCATGGCGAAGAAGGCATGTTTCAGTTCTTGACTAAGTATGACAACGAACAAATCTAGCTCCAGGCAAATCAACTTTGTGAAAGATTGATTGTGTCTGCTGAATCTGGCTGATTTCTATGCAAACCAAGAAAAGCTGTTCTTTTCCTACTGCCTGCATGTGTGTGATTAAAACCTTTGTTATAATTCCAGTACCTTTTCATGTAAAAGTAACAGGACTAGTGGTGTCCCTCAGTGCTCGGTGTTGCATCTTCCCTAACTGCTTCTCTAATGTGAAGCAGATGTCAGTAGTCTACAGTCAAACAGGTTTGCCAACATCTGTGTAGTAGGTGATATTACTTACCTCACCATGGGTGCTCATACCCTGCAAAAGCACTTGCCAGAACCAACATTTAGTATATTAATCATGTGATCTTAACATTCACTAAAACATGTAGGGTGTCTACATTGAGAAAGAAGTCACAACACATACAATGGAATCTCACTTAAGAATGACACAGACTTTAGGGGTCTACGTATGTACCTTCATCAACAACAAACTTTCCTTTAATCGTCGCATATCAGTAATAGTTAGGGAATCTCTCAAAACATTCCACATTAATTAGTGAAGATACAGCCTCCAAGACCAAATAAATCATATTAACCCCACCATTCCTTCCTTTTCAATTACCTTGTCCAACTAAAAAGGCTACAACATTTTCTCAAAAAAAAAAAAGAAAAAAAAAGAAAAAGAAAAAAAATTAAAGAACTAAGTACTCTTAGCCTCTGGCTCTTACATGGTGACCTCTGGCTCCGACATGATTAATTAGACCTTGTCTTTTGGGCCACAAATGATCCTCCACTACTAGATCCCTGAATCAAAAAGTCAGTAATGCTGAAACACTTGCTGCAAAACATTTAACCTTCATAACAGCAGAAACAGCACCTCATGGTGAGATGGGTTCCTCATCCACTGAATCTTCTAGTTTCATAGTTTCATAGTTTAGTACTAGGCTATCTGCCCTGGGGCATTTGTAAGCCTAGCCATAGTGATGTGGCTTTCGCCACCCCATGAAATGGTACAAAAATGCACAGAATAGATTTAGAATACTGTGCCTCTGTCTAGTAGTGACACAATGAAGGTCCCCTTATATAATAGAATTAGTTTACTGTGCCCCTGTCTAGAAGAGACACAGATGTGACCCCTGGGATAAACTTACGATCTCCCATCCACTCATCAAGATTTCTCTTGAAGAGAGTTAGTGAGGGGCTCTGCCTAACATGAACTGGGATCTTGTTCCAGAGCATGGGAAGCCTCTGGGTTATGAATCTATCCCTCCAGCATGTCCTATTCATACTTGTGCTGAGGTTTAAGTCTTTAGCTCTCGTGGTTCTGATGGATTTGGATTTTTTGAGGTGGAGCATGTCCATCAGTTCCTGATTGGACATGGCCTTGTATGTCAGGCACAGATCACTTCTGAGCAGGCGGTATGCTACTGAATAGAGCTGGAGTTTCTTTAGTCTGGCAGAATAAGACATATGTTGGAGACCCTTGCTCCTCTTGGTGAGGTACTTTTGTGGTCTCTCCAGCTGTTGCAAATGCCGGGTGAGGTACATACCAAATGGGGCATTGTACTCAATCATGGGTCTGATGAGGGAGGAGTATAGAGGTACAATGACATCCTTGGATCTGGATGTGAATCCCTTCATGATAAGGTGTGCAAGGTAGAATGTCTTTCTAACCACTTTGGCAACGTGGGTGTCAAATGAGAGGTTGCTGTCGACTTGGGTCCCTAGGTCTCTGATTACTTTTTCTGTACTCAGTGGGTTGCTGTTTATGTGATAATTTGTGGGTTCTTTGTTTTTCCCAAAGGGGATGACTATACATTTTTTGGCATTTAGTTTAAGGCCATGACTCCGGCACCAGTTGTCCGTTTCTGTGAGGCCTTTTTGTAGGATGTATGTGTCCGCTGGTGTATCGACTATGGCGCCTAGTTTGCAGTCATCTGCGAACTTTCTCAGCCACAACCGTCCCATGTTTGCTTTAACATCTGAGAAATAAATGCCGAACAAGAGGGGTCCCAGGACAGATCCCTGTGGGACACCACTTGCGACTGGCTTTGAGTCTGACATTGCTCCAGCGATTTTAACTTTATGGGTTCTGTCCTTTAGCCAGTTTGCAACCCATCTAGTGACATAAGGGTTTACATTTAAGCTGTTGAGCTTATCTATGATGCAGAGTGGGGTATTGTGTCGAAGGCCTTAGCCAAGTCCAGGTAGGCTGTATGAACTGCTTTGCCCTCATCAATGGCTCTAGTGACTGTTTCAAAAAAGTCAACCAGGTTCAAAAGGCAGGATCTGCCCTTTACAAAGCTGAACTGGGTGGGATCAAGTGTCTGTAGGTCCCCAATGTCTCTGTTTATGAGTTCCATAATGATTCTTTCCATAGCTTTGCAGACCAGGCTGGTTAAGCTTATGGGGCGGTAGTTCCCAGGGTCTGTAGAGGTACCCCCTTTGTGGAGTGGGACCACTGTTGCTGTATGCCAGTGTTCAGGTACATATCCTGTAGTAAGGCTAAGGTTAAATAGCATTTTTATGTGCGGGTTTAGCTCCCCTTGGAGTTCACATAGCACGCAACTCAGGATACCGTCAGGTCCCATTGATGCTGTGTTTTCAGCTTTGCTGAGGGCGGCTCTTACCTGGACATCTGAGATGACAGGGAGATTACATTCAGCTGGGATAAGTATTTCTTCTTTTGGGGGTGAGGGAGGGGAGAAATTTGCACTGAACCTGTCAGCCAGAATGTTGGCAATATCTGTGGGTTCAGTGTATTTTTTGTTGTTGTGAACTAACTCTGAGCATATCTGAGGGTTTCCGCCCAGGTTTCTAACATAGCTGAAGAAGGCTTTGTGGTTATCTTTAGTGTCCTTAGCGATTTTTCTCTCAAAGTTGGCCTTGGATGTTTTTATGAGAACGTAGTTTTCTGCTAGTGTTGATCAGAGATGTCTTCCCTTTATGGGATTTTGCTCTGTCGTGCAGTAGCCTCCTTCTTTTGTTATACAATTTGTTAATGGCTGAGGTCCACCAGACAGGACGCTTGCCTTTGGTGGAGAGGGACTTGGATTTATTTGGGATTGCATGATCCATGCATTCTTGGAGATGTCCATAGAAAGCATTTGTGAAGGATTCAGCATTGTGGGATGTGGTATCCACTGGCCCAGTGGGCTTAAAGGATACCATCTCAGTCTTAAGAAGAGTGAAGTCTGCTTTTGAGAAGTTTTTCACTGTGGTCTTTTGTGCTGGGGTGGAGGTGGGATATGTATATCCAGGGTGATTAGTTTGTGGTCAGATCTCACTAGTGAGGGGTATACCTCCGGTGTGGAGCATTTTGTCCCCATGTTTGTGATGATCAGGTCTAGTATATTATCTCCTCTAGTGGGAGAGGTGACTAGTTGTTCCAGTGCATTTGAATTTATGAATTCCAGGAACCTTTGGACTAGGGTGTTAGGGCTAGAATAATGTACCCAATCTATGTTAGGGTTGTTGAAGTCTCCCAGTATGATGGTATTTTGTGATACATTCATATCCTCCAATGTCTTCGGGAAGGCTGAGTGGGGTTCCTGAGATTGGGAGGGTGGTCTGTAACATGCTACCAGTTGTATAGCAGTTTTGCCTATGGTTAGTTGCACCTGTATGGTCTCCAATGCTTCATGTGTTGCTACTAACCTGGAGGTGTGGGTGTCCTTGATGAATATGGACACTCCCCCTCCGTTTGTGGTTCGGCCCGGGTTTTGGGGCCGAAAAGCATGATACGAGGTATAGCCTGGTAGTGCTGGGGTGCTCTCAGGAGCCTTGAACCAGGTTTCAGTTACTGCACAGACGTCGATGTTCTCCATACTGAGGAGTGCATCGAGTGCCTGCATCTTGAGATTTAGACTTCTGGCGTTGAGCAGCATTACCCTTAGTTTTTCCATTTTTGTTTTCTAAGGAGGTGGGTTTGTCTTTTGAGCCTTGCCTAAAAAAGGCACTATGGGGGTGGCAAGAGCCTTAGCCAATATCTGGAAGCCCAGTGGTGACAGGTGCAAGCCGTCCCTTGTGAAGCAGCGCGGCTTGTCCAACATGTCAGCCCAGGCAGACAGACATTGGATCCCCTTAGAATGACACCAGTACTTGAGCCAATTATTAAAGCTGATCATCTTGTCTTTGTATTGTGGCATCATTCTTGGTGAGGGCAAGATGCTGCTCAGGGTCAGGGTCATACCAGCCTGGGCTACATAATCAGAGATCTCCTCTATGTCTCTTTTCATGTAGTCCAGGGAGGTACGTCTCAGGTCATTCATGTCAGCATGGACAATGATGTAGTCATATTTGTACTTGCTTTGGAGTGACCTGAGTGCGTGTGTTATGTGGCAGATCCTAGCTCCTGATAGGCAGCTCACAGTCACCCTCTCCTTGTTCAGCCTGGTAAGTGGGACATCAGTGTGTCTGACTATTGAGTCACCTATTACTAGTGTATCAGGCATGGTGTTTGGCCCTAAGGGCTGTGATTGATTGACACACTGATTTATTGAAGTATGTGTTGCATGTGTTTTGTTTTGAGGTGGTGGATTTTTGGATGTCTGCTTTGGGAGCGTCTGTTGTTTTGGTAAGTTTTTTTATTAGAGCCTCCAAGTATGTCTTTGTGTTTTTATGTGTTTGGTTTGCAGTTGTGGTAGGTCTATGTGGGACTGGGTTTGTTGTGTGTGTGGTTCCATCTCCTCCTGTCTGGTCATGCCAACCCTGAGTTGAGAGAGTTCAGCCTCCAGTTTGGCTATATAGTTGCATCTCTCACATGTATTTGTGCTTGTTGGGAGGAGGAGAGGGTTGTCTGTGTACATGAGACAATTGTAGCATTGTCTCAAGATACCCAGATTAACCAGCTGAACTGGAGAGGACGCCAGTAATCTACCACTCGACATGCTAGAACAGTATAAGGGAGTGCTGTGCCTTTAAGGGAAGTGGATATTCACAGGGGTGGTAGGTGGATGTAGTGCTTACTTAGTATGAGAGTGCTTACTTAGTAGAGAAGTTTTGAGAACAAGTGCTAGGCTTATAATATAGCGAGTAGTCTGATTATACTAAGAGTAGAGCTTCCTTAAGGGAAAATTTGAAGAGCAGACTTGGCAGAGCCAGAAGAAGTTTAACCTTGTTTAACCAGCGCTGCGCTATGCGCACAATCGTGCAAAGCCACGCAAACGCGGATTTTAAACAGGGAACTTCAAAAGAGCTAGAAATGGTCCAAAACAACCAATTACTACAGCTCTTGTGCTGAGGTCACTTCCTACAGGGACAGGTAGGCTGCTCAAGGCTCCCCACTCCCACTGGTGAGCAAAGAAACTTCCTTCTATCCAAGTAAGGTAATGGACAACACAGGAACTACACCACAGCCCAGAATACAGCAAAGCCTGTAAACTGGTCTAAACTAGTCGAGGAGAGGCAGGAAAACAAGGATTATTTTTTTGTTTTTTTTTGTTTTTAGATAGAAAACACACAGAAAATGCAGAAACAGTAATAAATCAGTTACACAGGCTAGCACACTTTAGTGGGCAGCCTCAACAGTTAAATTAAACAAACAAACTTTCGATCAAATTCGACTAAAATGTAACTTTAAGTGCAGATATTAAATAATGCAGCAAACAGCTAAAAAACAGTTTAAGCTTGTTTAGGGTAAGCTAGAGAAGGTATTCAAGTAAAAAAACAGCAAAGATACGTAAATCCAGAAAGTAGTCGCTTTTCTGAGTTCTCTGTAGCTAGGACCACTCTGCAGGACCACGAGGAGCTTGTCTGAGTAGTATAGCCAGAAAAAAAAATGCCCAGAGGCGGATTTTAAACAAGGAACTTCAAAAGAGCTAGAAATGGTCCAAAACAAACAATTACTACAGCTCTTGTGCTGAGGTCACTTCCTACAGGGACAGGTAGGCTGCTTAAGGCTCCCCACTCCCACTGGTGAGCAAAGAAACTTCCTTCTATCCAAGTAAGGTAATGGACAACACAGGAACTACACCATTGGTTTATTGGTATTGGTGTATTCTTGTCTGCCTGTGTCTGTATGACCACCTTGTAGACACTATAGAGACCTAAGTGTACTACATGGACCCTGGTGCAGCAACACACATTTTAACTGCATGTATAATCATCTGAACAGATAGATACATCACCATTATTGTGCATGGGGCAGTCTGATTCAGTAAAATTGGGATAGCTGAGTGAGAAACACAACCAAATGAATAACCTCACTTCAGAAGTTTCTGGAAAACAGTTCATTTTTGACATATCACTGCAACATGATGAACCTCAAGAGTTATGAGACAAACTCCCCTACATAGCAAACACTACAGCACTTCAGCCTCTTTCAATTTTAGTCTTGACAACTGGGTGAATGCCCAGAATTTTTTTCCTGGGGGAAGCAGAAGGCCCTCATTGATTGGGGGGGGGCAAATCCACCTGCTAAATTCTCTGGATTGCATGGGTAGACTGTAAATGGCTGCTTAAAATACATGCCTAATAAGCTATGAATCTATGATGGTCAAGAGGAATCATCTGAAGAAGAAAGGAATATACATTGGATGTACACAACCTACCTCTTCAGCAACTTTGCTAAAGTTTTTACAGTCTTGAAGTTCGGAATCATTCAGAGCTAAGTGCACACGTTTCTCTTTCTATAAGCATGTTGCTTCTTTCTACCCTTCATGATCCATTGAGTATTACTGATTCTAATTTTATAGCAATAAGTTTCATCATGTTGCAGTGATATGTCAAAAATGAACTGTTTTTCAGAAACTTCTGAAGTGAGGTTATTCATTTGGTTGTGTTTCTCACTCAGCTATCCCAATTTTATTGAATCAGACTGCCCCATGCACAATAATGGTGATGTATCTATCTGTTCAGATGATTATACATGCAGTTAAAGTGTGTGTTGCTGCACCAGGGTCTATGTAGTACACTTAGGTCTCTATAGTGTCTACAAGGTGGTCATACAGACACAGGCAGACAAGAATACACCAATACCAATAAACCAATGAGGTATATATTAAGACACAGCATAATCCAAGAAGGAAACTTGCAATATCCAAAGTACACAAATTTGGAACATTTACTGTACTGCAATAGTGGGTAAAAAAACTGTACACACTCATTAGCATTCTAAATGTACATTCTGAAGTAGTAGCTACTACCATCTAGGGATGGGCAGGCATTTGTTATCTATTCAAAAAATGCTCTCTAAATCCTATAATTCTAATGTGACTATTTATTTCTTAATGTATATCACATACGTATGAATGTAAAAATCTTTTTTCATAGTAGTTAATTGCTTCCACGTCTATCCAGCTGTCCTACTACCATGTATACACATATTACATTCGTCTAATAGTCAAAGATTTTGACTCTTCACAATTACTTTTATTTTGCTTATTTTCTTTATGTATTTATTGCTTTTCTCATGGTGGTAGTTTAGTAGATCTTGGACCCTACAAATTAATAATGTCATCAATCCATGATAGCCTATTGTATTTGCTCCATATCTTTAGATCATTAACAGCCACATCTTTGTCACTGCCCACTCTTTTATCTGACAGCTAGTAAAGCATTCACATTTCCACTTCAGAGAGCTGCACACTGAACAGCAATAGATTCTGTGCATTCTCTCTGTGCAGATATGATGTTCATTTGTGCATTCTGGCTGTCACACTGGATTGCAGTGAGATCCACTTTGGTGCAGTTTGCTCCATTTGAACAACCCAGATTACCTCCTTGGATTTCATAAATGGCATCATTAACTCCATAGTGAACTAATAGTTACTTTATGGTGTGATCCAGAAACCTGTGGAAAATATCATGCAATAGCCATTCATGTTCATTTACTTGAAAAAATATGTTGATTACTGTGAGTTTTTCAAGTTCATTTGCTATACATTGCATTCCAAACAGCTTATCTGTGATGGAAGTTTGGAGAGAAACAATATGACATACTAAAGTGGCCTACTAGTAGTACAGGGAGCAGACTTTGCTAAATGTAAAGCTCTGAAGTAACACAAAGGGTATACATTGTTTGTCACAGTAAAGATTTCTTGACTTGTTTACTTAATTTTAATTTTATTCATTTATATACATGGAAATCTGTAATTAATTGGTTTCAGTGAGATGATACTGTCTTTTTTATAATGATAGTATATATGGATTCAGTTTTAGTTAACAACAAAGTAATATAATAAGTTCCTATAACATGAAATGTAAGACATTAAAATAAAACAAACTACAATATTTTCAATTTACAAGTTGAGCAAGTAGTGGAACAATAATACACATTTGTTAACCAAGTAGGCCCATTGGACTTACAGTCCCTTCCGATGGGTGACCTCAGAGCAATGGCTGGTTAAGTGACTTGCTCAAAATTACACATTAGGCAAAAGATGAGTGAATGAATCTAACCTGGTACCTTAGGAAATGTAGTTCACAGCCTTAAGCCTCTGTATCAATTGCCAAGAATAAGCAAAATAAGTAGAAATAAATGGAACAGTGTACTGTGGTGTGATTCAGAAACGTAGGAAGACAGCTGCTGAGGCATGAAAGAGAATTGTAATGGGAATAATAACAAGTAGATTTGTTGAGTAAGATAAACAGTGGCCAGGATACAGAAACAGGCCCAGCCAGAAGAGGTAAGACTATGGCAAAAGAGGACCTTTTAGTTCAATCACAAAAAAAAAAAAAAAAACAGCAATTCAGAGGCACATTAGCTGCAACAAGTAAAGACCTCATTATTGTCTAAACTGTATTTCTCTGTATTGCTTGGTCATTACCACAAGTGCTAACAAACACTTTGCTGCACTAATAACTACAGCTGTGGTAACAACCATTGGGTGGCCCATGCATCACTATGGCAAAAGAATCCCTAAACACACACACACACACACACACACACACACACACACACACACACACACACACACACTTACACAGACATGCATGCACACACAAAATTAAACATCATCATACATACACATGCACAAATAACTCTGTCTCACACACACACACACACACACACACACACACACACACACACACACACTTACATAGACATGCATGCACACACAAAAGTAAACATCATCATACATACACATGCACAAACAACTCTGTCACACAAACAAACACACATTACCACTCCCCGCACACACAGAAACACATACACAAACACACTGACAATCTCCTTAAATCAATCATCTCCCTCCCTGATTGCACTCACCCATTTACTCATACAGTCTCTCACACACACACACACACACACACACACACACACACACACACACACACACACACACACACACACACACAGACACACACACACACGCACATAGACCCAACCCAACCTGTTCACTAATCTCTCTGGTCATTAAGTCTAATATAATCTTTTCTGACCCATTGCAAGTAAGGGTGAGTGCGACTTGTTGGCTGAATTAATTAACACACAGCTGGCCATGAGGATTTATGCTGCTGAATGGTTTTACAAATCACTTGAATCTTCAAATCACTTAATACAAGCATTTTTGAGAAAGAAAGAAAGAGTGCGCGCATGAATAATTATCATACACCACTTCCTCAGAATGTCACACATATTTGTACTGGGCCACAGAGGCAGCCCACCATGGTACAGCAATTCTTTGAGGTACTGCACTGTAGTAGGGCTGTCAAGGAACTGGAAACAGCTAATGCTAGATATAAATATGGACTTACCACTGGCAGTAATATTTATGGATCCCAGATAGTGTTTTCTCTATGTTTTAAAAAACAGCCTGAGGCAATGGCTAAATAGCAATTACATAGCTTAGAAGTCACACAGACTATGGACAAAGAAAGTAGAAACATATCTCTCTTAATATCACAGCAAAGAAATTATTTTTGTAAAAGTCTTGCAACATGTGTCCAAGTTATATTTGCAAGAAGTGGCTTTAAGTGCATTAGCCGAATATTTGTCTCTGAGGTACTCTATTACAAGCAGAAATTAGCATGACAATACCACTAGTAGTGCTTGTCACTGGCTTACAACAACTGGGTTTAAGAAAGCATGTAGTAATGAATGTTGAATGTGGAACTGTAGTGTGACATTGGTAGTTAAAAATGTGTGGCCAAAAAAGTATTGTATAGAAGCAAACTACAATATTTTAGTCTTCATGAAAGATTGCTTAGCTGTGCTCTGCTTTTAAATCTCTATCAGGGTTACAAACAAGTGAAACTATGATTGCAAGCTTCAGAAATAATCATATACAAGCAATGTACAATATTTCCCTCCTTATTAATCCTGAGGAATATGTTAGCTACATTGTTTCCACAAGTCCTGCCCAAAAGATTTAGCAAGCAAATTGTAGTGACTTACATGAACTAAGCTGAAATGCTTTGCTATGTTGTAGCTACTGTTGAGGAACCAACACATATCATTATAAAATGATAATGTGCGCACTTGTCAGCCTAACACCATGTTTAACCATTACTGCTACTCAAGCTGAGCTGAAATATTCTTGTTAACCAGTTTATGACTGAGGAAGCAACATGATGCATTTTAAAAGATCTTGGTGAAGCAACTTACATCATCTTACTTTTGATAAAAATGTCAATTTCTTTGTTTCAGCAAATGCTGTTAGAAGATGGCAAACAAATGAAACGTATTTTGTCTAATCTTGCCTGAAATGTTCTTTCTTTGCAGTTTATTGTCAAGAAAAAAAGAATACAAAACATGTTAGACATGAAATATGAAGCCACAATAACATTACTGATGATTCTCTAATTAATGCTACCCCAGTTGAGCTAAAGGATTCTTGCTTTGCAGTTTATGACCATGGATGGAGTAAAACAAAACATTCTGAAATTATCAAAGGAAAGCAGCATGCATACATCATTTTCTTCTGCAATAAAATACATAACTTTCTTAAGTGCTGTCAGAAGTACAAGCAAACAAGTAAAATGACTTTATGACTACAAGGAAGAAAACTGTGTTTATTGTCAAAAATAAGTATAACTATATATATATATATATATATATATATATTTGGGAACACTTCACAATGCTGAAATCCTGAAAGATCAAATTTCATATGGCTGAGACCATATGATCGAACTTTCAGAATCCTGACATTGTGAATGGAGATCTGCATACAGCGTGGAATGGGAGATTTCCTTTTTCCTCCCTGTATTTGGAATATTTAAGTAGCGGGGAAGTGGAGGGTGCAGCTTTTTTTTTTTTTTTTTTTTGGATTTGTTTCAGAATTTTGATATTCCAAAACATCGATCACATGGTCTCGATCATATGAAATTCAATGTTTTGGAATTTCGAGATTCTCAAGTGAATATATATATATGTATATAAAACTCTTGCAAGTGTTGTCAGAGTAATAGCAGAGAACTGCTACAAACTCAAGACTTAAGAAGTATATTATTGACTAAAAAACATAAAATGCTTTCACAAACACTATCAAAGGTTCTAACTAACAACTAAAATTGATTTTAATAGAAATGAACTAAAACATCCTTGTTTTGCAGTTTAAGATCATGGGGTAGCAACACACAGCATTTTGCACTTGCTAGTAATTCAGAGACAACAACGTATACTATAAGTATGCATATATACTGCTGCAAGCTGTCCCAGCTGCATACATTTTTTGTTTTCTGATTTTATTTATCAGTTGCAAATCACATTAAAAGTAATTTAAGCTTAAAACTGCTACATTAATACAACTTATAGCAGTGAGAGCTGAAAATTTCAAAAAGCATTGACAAGCACCAAACTAAAAATATCTACTAGATGTATATGTTTATTAAGGTCAGCATTAGCAAGACATGCTACTAACCACAAAGAAAAAAAAATACTTTGCCTTGTGCCTTTGCAAAAAATCAACACCAAACTAGCTTTGCACAAAGATGCCTGTGTTACTGGGTGAATGGCACCATATTGTACCAATATAGAAAGCATGCCATAAGTTTACAGAATGCATAACTGGAATGGCCTTGATTGTAAGTGATGCAGCATTCATAAAGAGGGTACACTTCTGCTTCAACAACTTGACGGTGGCAATGCTAGAAATAAGGAGCAATAGCAATAAATATAGAAGGACACATTTTGAGGGAGAGAGAGATAAACAGAGTACCAGCATTGGCAGTAGTGTTGACTACTTATTACAGTAATATCCTCAAAATGTAGAAAATGAACATGAAGTACTATTTAGACCAAAGATACAAAAGTTGGCATTGCATAAAATCATAGTTTTCCAAGTAAAGAAAATGCCTAGCAACTGTATCTATCAAAGCAAGGCATCATTGCAAAAACAACACTTATTAATTTGATATGTGGCCTAATTGCTGGAAATATAACAAATGGTCTCTGAAATCCCTGTCCTTTTTGAGTCAAATAGTTGATGACCTCAGAGATTTGTACTAATAAAATGCATCATGTGTACTAGCTGCAGTTAAATTATTATGTCTAGAATGTGTGCATGGAATGGATATGTGGAAACTTTCTGAAAGCTACCATCCTGTCTTCTCTACTTCTGTTCCTTTTAAGGGCTTGTGTGGGAAGAGATTTCAGTCTGCCTCTTATACCATGCCTTTGATACATCCAAAGCATAATTATGGCTCCCCTGATACAAATGCCCTTCATTGTACATATGCTTCTCCCTCTTAGGAGCAGAAGCAATGAAAAACATCAGAAGTGGCAAATAAGATTGCATAGTCAGTGCAGCAAGTTCTTTTTCATACTGCAGATCTCACTGTTCCAGCAACTTAATATGATCCCTGTTTTGCAACTGAAACATCTGATATTCTGTTAACCAACTTATTTCAGTCTTCCTACAAAATTATATACCATGTACTATATTTTAACTCTTCAGCAATCGTGCATTCAGAGTATGCCATCCATTTTCTATAAAAGTGGAATTCAGGTATGTATTTTTTTCAATATCAAGTGTGATGCAAGAAGGAAAAAAGGTTCAGTAGAATCCATCTTTAAACAGCTTAGTACTAGGAATGACACAGTTAAAGCACTAAATGTGTCTTGCAATCGCTTCATAGGAAATAGCTTACAATGCACTAATTACTAATGTGTATGTATGTATATATGTGTTTCTGTGTGGGGGAGTGCATATCTGTGGTGGTTGTGTATTTGTGTGTGTCTGTTTCTGAGTCATTTTAATGCATTTAATTACCTTTTATTGGTAAAAGTAAAGTGTGTAAAACAATTTATTGTTATAATAAACTATCAATTATCAACTGAAATTTCTGAGTATATACTTGACTGCTTGTTTGGTCCCTTTATGTTATAAATGACAGCAGCCCTGGGCTTTGTCTTGGTTCCTGTTTTCTCCATTTTCCTTGTTTGGTCAAGGGGTAGTTTCTTTACTCACTAGTGGGAGTAGGGAGTACTGAACTGCCTGTTTGTCCTCAGAGGAGTGGTTTAAGGCAGTAACTTGTAGTTTATTGGCCATTTTGGGTCATTTCCTGTCTTTTCCAGCCCCCTGCTATAAAGCACGTTTTAGCGCGCATTAGCGCGATTTAGCGCGATTGCGCCGGTTAAGCAGGTTTAAACTATTCGGGCTACCTAAAGTCCACTCTTCAAATTTTCCCTTGAAACTACCTTCCTCGACCTATACTACTCATCTAATCAGCGTATCCTATAACTAAAAAGATCATCTCTACTTGACTCTAAGTAGACTATTCTCTATCTGTTAAACCTAGCACTTGCTCCTACAGTACTTATTACCTTGATACGGCACTCTTATAGATAGCACCCCAAAAAGGCAACCCCCCATTTCTCGGTCACCCACATCCCCGGAATCTTTTTTAAAGTTTTTTGTCTATCCTTCTAGCATGTCGAGGGATCAGTTGCTAGTGTCATCTCCTGCTCAGCTGGTGAACCTGGGAATATTGAGGCAATGTTACAATTGCCTCATGTACACAGACAACCCTCTCCTCCTCCCACAAAACACAAATACATGCGAGAGATGCAACTATACGGCCAAACTGGAGGCTGAGCTCTCTCAACATAGGACTGGCAAGACCAGTCAGGAGGGGAAGGTTACCACACACACTACAGACCCAGTCTCACATAGTACCATTACAACCTCAAATCATACACATAAACACACAAAGACATACTCGGAGGCTCTGATCAAAAATCTACCAAAACAGCAGAGGCCACCAAAGCAGACACCCAAAACCAACACCTCAGAACACAACACCTGCAACACATAGACCTCACAGTCAGAGTGTCAAACAGTCACAGCCCTTAAGGCCAAACACAATGCCAGACACACTAGTCATTGGTGACTCCATAGTCAGACACACTGATGTCCCGCTCACCAGACTGAGTAAGGAGAAGGTCACAGTAAGCTGTCTGTCGGGCGCTAGAATCCGCCACATAACGCAAGCACTCAGGTCTCTCAACAGCAGGTACAAATATGACTCAGTCATTGTCCACGCTGGTGTAAACGACCTGAGGCGTACCTCCTTGGACTACATGAAAAGAGACATTGAGGAGCTCTCTGATTATGTAGCCCAGGCAGGTATGACCCTGACCTTGAGCAGTATCCTACCTTCACCAAGAATGATGCCACAATACAGAGATAAGATGATCAGCTTTAACAATTGGCTTAAACACTGGTGTCATTCAAAGGGGATCCAGTATCTGTCTGCCTGGGATGACATGCTGGACAAGCCACGCTGCTTCGCAAGGGACGGCTTGCACCTGTCACCCCTGGGATTCGGATATTGGCAAAGGCTCTTGCCACCCCCATAGTGCCTTTTTAGGCAAGGCTCAAATTCTAAACCTACCACCCTAGAACACAAAAGGAAATAAACTAAGGGTAATGCTGCTCAATGCCAGAAGTCTAAATCTCAAAATGCACGCACTCGAGGCCCTTCTCAGTATGGAGAACATCGATGTCTGTGCTGTGACAGAAACCTGGTTCAAGGCTCCTGAGAACACCCCAGCGCTATCAGGTTTTACCTCATATCATGCGTTCCGGCCCCAAAATCAGGAAAATACCAAGAAAGGAGGGTATCCATATTCATCAAGGACACCCACACCTCAAGACTGGTGGCAACGCATGATGCATCGGAGACCATCCAGGTGCAATTAACCGTAGGCAAGACTGCTCTGCAAATAGTAGCATGTTACAGGCCACCCTCACAAACTCAGGAACCTCACATGGCCTTCCTGAAAACACTAGAGGGGATAAATGTATCACCAAACACCATCATACTAGGTGACTTCAATTACCCAAATATAGACTGGGAACACTACTCAAGCCCAAACACCCTAGCCCAAAAGTTCCTGGAATTCATAAACTCTAATGCCATGGAACAACTAGTCACCATTCCCACAAGAGGAGATAACATACTCGATCTCATCATCACGAACATGGGAGCACAATGTTCAACACCGGAAGTATACCCCTCACTGGTGAGATCAGATCACAAACTAATCTCGCTGGAGGTCCTCATCCCACCCCCACCTGAAATAAAAAAGACCACAGTAAAGAACTTCCCAAAAGCCGACTTCACACTTCTAAAGACTAGTGTGGTCTCCTTTAAGGCCCCGAGGCGGAAAACAGTACTCAAGCCGCTGAATCACTTACAAATGCCTTCTACCAGCACCTGCAGGACTGCATGGATAAGGCAATCCCAAGCAAAACAAAGACTCTTTGTACCAAAGGCAAGCGTCCAGTCTGGTGGACCCCAGCCATAAACAAACTCTACAACAAAAGGAGGAAGCTACTACAAGATAGAGCAAAATCCTTAAAAGGTAAGACACCCTTGATCACTATAAGTAAAAACTAAGAGCTCTCATAAAATCATCCAAAGCAAATTTCGAGAGAAAAATAGCTAAAGACTCAAAAGACAATCATAAGGCCTTCTTTAGCTATGTTAGAAACCTAGGAGGAAACTCCCAGATATGCTCAGAACTAGTTCAAAATGATGTGAAGATTACTGATCCTACAGACATTGCCAACATACTGGCTGACAGGTTCAGTGCAAACTTCTCACCCCCTCCCCAAAGGAGAGATATCTATACCAAATGATTGCAGCCCCCAAACATCTCCAGCGCCCAAGTGAGAACTGCTCTCTCCAAAGCAAAAACACAGCATCCATGGGACCTGATGGTGTCCCCGGCTGTGTGCTCCACGAACTCAATGAGGAATTAAACCCACAGCTAGGACAGCTGTTTAATCAAAGTCTTACCTCTGGATACGCACCCAGGAGTGGCGCACTGCAACTGTGGTCCCACTTCACAAAGGCGGTGCCTCCACCGACCCTGGTAATTACCGCCCATTAGCTTGACAAGCCTTATCTGCAAAGCCATGGAGAGGATCATAATGGACCTCATAAATAAAGACATTGGGAATTTGCAGACTTTGGATCCAACCCAGTTTGGCTTTGTCAAAGGCAGATCATGCCTTTTAAACTTGGTTGACTTTTGAAACAGTCACCAAAGCCATTGATGAGGGAAAGGCAGTCCATACAGCCTACCTCAATCTGGCTAAGGCCTTCGATACAATACCCCACTCGGGTATCATTGAAAAACTCATCAGCTTAAATGTTAACCCATACATCACAAGATGGGTTGCAAACTGGCTGAGTGACAGAACCCACAGGGTCAGAGTTGCTGGCGCCATGTCAGACTCAAAGCCTGTCACAAGTGGTGTCCCACAGGGCTCAGTCCTGGGCCCACTCTTGTTTGGCATCTACTTTTCTGAAGTACAAGCAAACACAGGAGGGTTATGGCTGACAAAGTTTGCAGATGACTGCAAACTGGGCCATAGTAGAAAACACATCTGACACAGATATCCTTCAGAAGGGTCTCACAGAAACGGATAACTGGTGCCAGAGCCACGGCCTAAAGTTAAATGCCAAAAAATGCATAGTCATACCCTTCGGGAAAAACAAGGTTACCCCTAGCTACCAAATAGGAGGCAATCCACTGAGCACAGCAGAA
This sequence comes from Protopterus annectens, assembly GCF_019279795.1. Lineage (NCBI taxonomy): Eukaryota > Metazoa > Chordata > Ceratodontiformes > Protopteridae > Protopterus > Protopterus annectens. Next base: position 1,210,055,319 of record NC_056728.1, read on the forward strand.
GTTATCAGGGACCTGGGGACCCAGGTTGATAGTAGTCTGTCATTCAACACCCATGTAGCTAAAGTAGTTAGGAAGACCTTCTACATTGCCCACCTTATCATGAAGGGATTCTCATCTAGATCAAGGGAGGTTATAGTCTCCCTTTACTCATCACTCATCAGACCAATGATTGAGTACAATGCCCCATTTGGAATGTATCTGACCCGACACTTGCAGCAGCTGGAGAGGCCACAAAAGTTCCTCACCAAAAGGATAAAGGGTCTCAAAAATCTATCCTATGCTGCCCGACTGAAAGAACTCCAGCTCTATTCAGTCGCTTACCGCTTGCTCAGAGGTGACCTTTGCCTAACATACAAGGCCATGTCAAACCCAGATTTGATGAATATGCTTCACCTCAAAAAATCTAGATCCATCAGAGCCACAAGGGCGGGAGACTTAAACCTCGACACGGCTATTAATAGGACGTGCTGGAGGGATAGATTCATCACCCAAAGACTCCCTATGCTGTGGAACAGAATCCCGGTACATGTGAGGCAGAGCACCTCGCTGGCCTTGTTCAAGAGAAATTTTGACCAATGGATGGGAGATCGCAGATATACCCCAGGGATTACCTCAGTGTCACTGCTCGACAGAGGCACAGCAAAATAATGGGTATAGTTCCCCATACTAAAGGGGTGGCGTAAGCCACAAAACAATGGGCTAGGCTTGTAAATGCCCTCGGGCAGAGAGCCTAGTATGAACCTATGAACCTATGAACCTATGAACCTATAAAAGAAAAAAGAAACCAACTGCATTTTTAAAATTGTGTTGTATCTTCTCTAGTGATTGGTGAACAGAGATTTTATTAAAATGGCCCTAAATGATTAGTGGTTATATAAAGAAGGTAAAATGAGTATATGAAAATACACGCCATTCTTTCTGAACATTTGCTTTATACTAAAAGTTCAATAAGTCATTAAAAAAACAACTAATAATTATGTGTTCCACGCAGCTTTCTCTGTATACTTATTTATATACTATAGAGCACTGATAAATAATGAGTATGTCAGTACTGTCAGCAAGGTAGCCATTTGTCACAGTATTGTTAAAGCCTATATCAAACACTTTAAGCTTTTTTTGTCCAGGAAAGTTATTATTTACCCGAGTAGCATGCACAGAAAATAAATCGGTGTACTTTTAATGGGTATACAGAATAAAAAAGAAAACTTTTACTGCATTCTGTCTTGCTTTTCTCATATCAAATGCAGGCATTCAAAATGCATTTGAGTAAACTAGAGCAAAACTCATTTATATGAAAGTGCAACAATGTCTGTTGCTTTTACTCCATGTTGAATTCAGTTCACTTAAAGGTTCCAATAACAATATCATCTTGATGTTTAAAATAAATATAATATATTCCCTGCTCCTGAGGCAAAGAGGGATGAAACCCTGACTGTGATCCTGATGACCTCTGCCTGAGTAACTGCACTTGAGTTGCAGGGAGTAGGGTGGGTGTACTGGAGACAGATAGAGTGGGGCAGTGAGTGGTTGTGCTACAGCTGGAGGGAATGGGGTTGGGAGGGACTGTGCTGGAAATCAAGAGAATGGGGCAGTAAGTGGCTGTGCTGGAGCTGGAGGGAACAGGGTGGGAGGGGCTGCACTGGAACTTTAGGAAACGGGGCAGGGAGGAGCTGCACTGGACCTGAAGGGAACAGGGTGGGGAGGGGCTGCACTGAAGCTGGAGGAAATGGAGTGGGGAGGGGCTGCACTGGAGATACAGAGAATGGGGCAGTGATTGACTGCGCTGGAGCTGGAGGGAGTGGGGTGGGAGGGGGGTGAACTGGAGCTGTAGGGAACGGGGTGGGGAGTGGCTGCACTGGAACTGGAGGGAACAGGGTGGGGAGGGGCTGCACTGGAATTGGAGGGAATGAGGCAGGGAGGATGAGACTGAATGCCTGTTGTTAGCTTGCTCATCCTGCAAGGAGGGAGGTGCCTCTGGCTTACCACTTAAGTGACACTTAGAGGCAGTACCGAGTGCAGCACTCATGGAGTTCAGACCTGCAGAGCACATGCTGCCAAGGAGCTTAGCTGAGCATGTGCGTGGAAGGATGTATGCTCCCATAGCCAGCAATCTCTTCAGTTGCTGGGGCCAGCTGGTCCTGGGGTACCCTCAACCACAGCAAGTTATTTTACTTTGATATTTTTAACGTTTGTCAAACCAACAAATGCTAGTACAGAAATTTTGTGTACTTAATAAACCATGTGGCTAATAACTCTTATTTATATCTCCCTTAAAATTAAAATATATCTCTAGTGATAGCAACTCTCTTTTGTTAAGTAATACACTTCACAGTTTCATAAAATTGTTTCACCACTGGCATACTACCATTGACTTAGTTAATCTTACTGGTGGGCATTCTTTCCCGTATAACTAAAGTCATAGCCAGATTTAGTCACCAGCAATACCCATCACTGCAGGTGGTCCCCTTAATCATCCAAAACTGCATTGGGGCTTCACAACAGCTGCCACTAGTTGGTGAAAATGAGAAGAGAAAAAAAAAGATTATTCATTTTCTGATTACACTCATTATATGAAACAGAGTTGTGATGACCCTATTAGGATAAAGCCATTAATCTGTGAATGAATATGAACAAGGTCAGCACAAGAGATCAGCAGCCCAGACTGACCAGTCTCACTGCATACTTTGGATTTTAAGAACTGATGTTTCTGATCGTCAGGAATGTTTTTTTCTTTTAGGAAGTATTTAGGTAGAATACCAGGTACTATAACTCTCAGCTTCTTTGCTCAAGAATTCTGGGCAAGGCTAAAAATAATACCAGAATAAAGGCTCAAAATCAAGAACATTTTTAAAATATTACTATAAACTTAAAAAGTTAACAGAATAACACATTTTGCATCAGCATGCATTTTTATATAACAAGAAGTAAGGAACTCTGATGTGTGGATTTCTTGACTCTCTGTATTCCTGAATGATCTGCTGGTAAATCAAACTTTGTATGAGGTACATAGCAATATGATGAGGCAAAATCAGGGACATTCTGCAAAATATGGGACTGTAACAGGTATGAATTACTCCTCAATGAGGTAAATAAATTTGACCTAACCCTGCTGTTGTTTGACGACTGCTGAACAACACTCACAGACATGGTGTGGCTGTACCAGTACTGCACAATGTATTGCTGTTTGCTGAAATCTGTGCAGAATGTGCATGTGTGTGTGTGTGTGTGTGTGTGTGTGTGTGTGTGTGTGTGTGTGCACGCGATGTGTGTGTTGTGTGCTATAGTGTAAGAGTGACAAGCTAGCTATAATTTATTTGACTTTCTAGCACAAAGATCATCAGCATTGCCATTACGCTTATGTAGGTAGGACATGGTTGCAGTATTTAAGAGTAACAAGCTGGCCATAATTTCTTTCACTTACTATCAGAAACATAGAGCTTACACATGATAGTTGCCTAACTTTGGTGGTTTGAAAGAAAGAGGATGAGTGCAAAAGTAGCTCTTTATTGCTACTGTTCCCAGTGCTTTGCTCTGATTTACATCTTGACTATAGGTTCATAGGTAGGTACTAGGCTATTGGCCCTAGGGACTATATAAGCCTAGCCAAAAAGGTACCCTGGCTTTCGCCACCCGAGAAAATTATTTTCCTGTGCCCCTGTCAAGCAGAACCACAGAGCTGATCCCCGGGGTGAATTTCCTATTTCCCATCCAATCATCAAGATTTTTCTTGAAGAATGCTAATGAGGAGCTTTGTTTGATATAGATAGGTAGTTTGTTCCAGAGTATGGGAAGTCTCTGGGACAGGAATCTAGGTTTAGGTCCCTAGAGCGTGTAGCTCGGAGGGATTGGGATTTCTTTAAGTGGAGCATATCCAACAGCTCTGGGTTTGACATAGTTTTGTATGTTAGGCAGAGATCCCCTCTGAGTAGGTGATATGCAATGGAGTAAAGCTGGAGTTTTTTTGAGATGGTCTGCGTAGGACATCTGTTTGAGGCCAGTAATCCTCTTTGTGAGGTACTTCTGCAGCCTTTTCAGTTGTTGTAGATGTCTTGTGAGGTACATACCAAAAGGGGTGCTGGACTCTATAATGGGTCTAATGAGTGACGAGTAGAGGGAAACAATGACCTCTTTTTTCCTGGATGAGAAACCTTTTGTAATGAGGTGTGCCATGTAGAAGGATTTCCTGACTACTGTAGTGATGTAACTATCAAAGGAGAGACTACTGTCCACCTGTGTCCCAAGGTCTCTTATCACATTTTCAGTGTTTGTTAAGTAGACTACCACCTATGTGGTAGCTCATGGGTACAGAGTTTTTACCAAAGGGGATGACAATGCACTTTTTGGCATTGAGCTTGAGGCCATGGCTTTGACACCAGGCATCTGTCTCAGTGAGGCCCTTTTGTAGGATGTCCACATCGTTAGGAGTTATTATGGCTCCTAGTTTGCAGTCATCTGCAAACTTCATCAGCCAAAGACCTTCTGTGTTAGCCTGTACTTCAGAATAGTAGATACCAAACAGGAGAGGACCCAGGACTGAACCCTGTGGTACTCCACTTGTCACTGGTCTTAAGTCGGATTTGGAGTCTGCTACTTTCACAGTGTGGGTTCTGCCAGTGAGACAGTTGGCAACCCATCTTGTGACATAGGGATTTATACCTAGTTTAGTGAGTTTATCTATAATTCCAGAATGGGGGATGGTGTCAAAACCTTGGCGAGATCTGAATAGGCTGTGTGAACCACCTTACCCTCATCTACGGCTTTGGTGACTGCTTCAAAGAAGTCTATCAGGTTTAGGAGACATGATCTGCATTTTACAAACTCAAACTGGGTGGGGTCCAGAGTTTGGAGATTACCAATGTCTTTATTTATAAGTTCCATAATGATACGTTCCATAGCCTTGCAGACCAGGCTCATTAGGCTACTTGGGCAGTAGTTCCCGGGGTCCGTGGTGGCTCCCCCTTTGTAGAGTGGGATAACCATTGCTGTGCACCATTCAGTGGGCACAACGCCTGAGGTGAGGCTATGATTGAACATGGTGCTTAGGTGGGGTGCCAGTTCATTCTATAGTTCATGTCGAATGCAGTCTGGGATGTTGTCAGGTCCCATGGATGCTGTGTTCTTGGCTTTGGAGAGTGTGTTTTTTACCTGTGCAGCCGTGATTACAGGAACTTTGCATTCTTCTGGTATAGAGATGGGCCCTATAGGGGGTGAGAGAGGGGTAAAGTTAGCACTGAACCTATCAGCCAGGATGTTGGCAATATCAGTTGGTTCTGTATATTTAGTGTCATTGTGCTGTAACTCAGAGCAGATCTGAGTGCTGCCACTGAGATTCTTGACATAGATATAGAATGCTTTGTGGTTGTCTTTAGAATCAGTGGCGATTTTGTTTTCATAACTAGCTTTGGAGGATTTTATGAGGGATCTCAGCTTTTTACTGAGGCTGACCAGGGAGTTCCTCCAATCATGGGATTTTACTCTTTTTTTCAACAGTTTCTTTCTTCTGTTGTAGAGTTTGTTTATGGCTGGTGACCACCAGATTGGCTTCCTTTTTTTTGGAGGATAGCATCTTGGTTCTGTTAGGGGTAGCATGATCCATGCACTCGTGCAAGTGCTTATAAAGTGCATTTATGTAGGATTCAGCAGTCATGCCTCTATTGTCCGTCTGCATGGGTGTCGTGAAGTTTGCCACTTCTGTCTTAAGAAGCGTGAAGTTGGCTTTGGAGAAATTTTTTACTGTGGTTTCCCTAATGGAGGTGTGGGCAGGATGTGGATGTCTAGGGTGATTAGCTTGTGGTCGGATCTGACCAACGAGTAATTGACCTCTGGTGTGAAACACCAGTTGCCTATGTTGGTAATGACCAGGTCTAGGATATTACTGCCCCTGGCAGGGGTGTGGATAAGTTGATCCAAGGCACTGGAATTTATGAATTCCAGAAAACATTGAGCAAAAGAGTTGGTACATGAGTAGTTTATATATAATGTTTATATGTATTGTTTATATATATAACTATATGAAATGTTTATATATATACATTTTTATAAGTATTAAGCAATTTGGTAGTTAATTGATTAATTAATTGATGGTCCATCTGATATAAAAATAGGATGTGTTTGAGTGTATGTATCTTTGAAGGCTAGAAGCCAAGGTACCACATGAAGCTATTGTGAAGTAAAAAGAAAGTCTACTACCTTTCTACATGTTTTTTTGCTATTTTTGAACTGAAGAGTTTTTGTAATGTTTGCATCTCAAGTAGAGGGTATATTAGGGGCCAGTCGGGTCCCATTGGCTGTAGACAATTTGTTGTTTGCTAACCTGGTCAAAGAAAGAGAAGCCAGGCTTGCAGGCAGTGATCCTTGGTTTGCTCCTGATGGTGCGGAGAATTGCGCTCAGTTCGATGAGTTGCAATGTCTGATGATCAAAGAAATTAATCTATTTTTTGATACAAAGTTATTGGAAAAGTATGTTAAACTTAAAATTGTTCTTCGTGGACTCAGGATTGGCAAGTTGCCTGCCTGAGAGTTCACTGACGAGGAACAAGATCTAAAGGATGATTGGAGAAAGGCTTTGTTGCAGTGTTCACTTGATTGGATTTGTGTGCTAATAAAAAGGAATGCACGTACAGCAAAAAATTAAAACTGACTCTGTCAATGAAGTTTTTGTCAGTAGAATGGGTGAAATTAAGGTCCGACTGAACAAAGTTCAATCGGATGTTTTGGGTAGAAAGAAAAGGAAATTAGTTTGTGATATGAGGGATTTCGAGAGTGGAACCATTTTCTCTTGGCAGCGTACAGAGAGAGCACCATGTCGTGGGAACAGCAGGTCAAAAAGCAGGAAGTCAAATTCCAGGGAATCATCATGGTCATCAGTTGAAATGCTTTCGAAAAAGAGCATTTCATTTGGGAACATAGGATCGCCAGGAGCTGAAACCTCCTCAAATTTATTCCCTGGGGTAGACGTCGAGGTGTCGGTTCAAGGCAATCAACAAAAGGGGTGGAAGAATCGTTCGAGAGGCAGAAAATACTGAATGTTTCAAGTAAAGGTGACTTTGTCTTGAACACTTTTGGTGAATGCATTGGGCTGAATGATTCTAGTGATTTACCAGATGATGGTAACAATATTGAACCAGTGTTGAATAACAATAATGTTATGTATACTGGTTCAGAAAGTGTTGATACATTTGTTTGTAGTGAAGTTGTAAATGATAGTGTTGTATATACTAATGATATTTTTTATAGCAGCTCAAGCAATGCCAATGAATGTAATTGTGTTGTACCTCCTGAAATCAGTGTTCCATTTGCTAGTTTAAAAATCATTAATTTATGTGATGTTACTGTAAACAAGATATGGTTAGCTTAATGAGTAAGGGGACAAAATTTGTACCAATGAAGTTCCCTACTTTGGTTGAGATTTTGATGGACATCAAAAAATTTTGTAGGAAGCTACATTTGAGAGTGTATTTTGATAGACACAACAAGGTAAAAAGCAATAATATGAATGATGCAAATTTTGATGGGGAAATTGAATCTTTAATGAATGTTTCTGTTTATGAATATGATTATGACTATGATGAGGGGTTGGAAGATGAATGTGAAGCTAATGATGACATGCCTACGTGTGGAAATTATGATTTAGGTTACAGTAGGTTTATTTTGCCCCCTTTTATTTCTCCCAGTCGTTTTTCTCCTCCTAAATGTTCAGCTGTAACTGTCTTTGAACAAGTTTTACTTAAAAAAGTTGAATTTGAGTATAATAAATTTTTGAAAATGAAAAAAATCTTATAATCTAAGTCTGAGTGGTTAGAGTTAACTAGACTTAGAGGGTGTTTAATGGATTTTGTGTTCAGGCAAGCTGATACGGGTGGAAATGAGATCATAATGTCAAAAAAAAGAAAAAAATGGTGCTTGATCTATTGAAATGTGAACAGGACTATGTGCTGTTAACTGACAACCCAGGAGATGAATATACTATGGAACTACTGGAACTACTTGAGAGAGGTGAGAGGTTAAGTTTTTGGGTAAAGAAGATGTAAAGAAATTGGTAGTTAAAGATGCTACTGATCCTTATTTTTATGTTATACCCAAAGTACATACAAGGATTACTAACCCTCCAGGTAAGCCAATAGTGTCCGGAGTACATTCTTTTATAACCAATGTAGGTATTTTCTTGGATTTGGTTCTAAAAGGGTATTTAAATAAGATTCCTTCTCATATTAAGAATACTCAGGAACTTTGTGAAAAACTAAGTAAAATACATTGGAAAGAAGAATATTATTGGGTGTCAGTTGACGTGAGTTCTCTTTACACTTCTATTAGCAATAGATGTGGTCTGGAAGCTGTGTATGAGATCATGGGTGATGGTCCTAAAACTAGTTTTGTGGTGAGGTTATTAGAGTTTTGTTTAACTCACAATTATTTTAGGTTTGAGAAACAGATTTACCTGCAGAAAAAGGGTACAGCAATGGGTGCTTCTTATGCACCCTCTTATGCAGTGATATATATGGGTTACTTTGAGAAATTGTATATAACACTGAATTTTGGAAGAAACAAGTACTGTTGTATGGTAGAGTTATTGATGACCTTTTCTTTTTGTGTAAGGGCTCACCCACAGAATTTGAGCAGTTTATTGTAGATTTGAATTGCTATACACATGGTAATAAATTTTCTACAAATTTTGGTAACTCTGTTATACAATTTTTGGATGTTGAGTTTTATGTGGATAGACATCAGGCAATTCAATATAGGCCATATAGGAAACCTACAGCAGTAAATAACTTTTTGTTTGCAACAAGTATGCACCCTTCACAATTGATCAGCTCTTTGCCTATGGGGGAATATAAGCGAATTGCCCGCAATACTTCTGAGGAGGAATATAAAGTATCATTTTTGATGGAAACAAGGGAGAGACTATTATCTAGGGGTTATGATAGAGTAAAATTGGACTGTGATTTAAAAAAGATATTGGAAGGTGAAGAATTTCGGTCTAATAATAGTCAGAGACAAGCAACAAGTAAAAATAGGAACCAAAGTCTGAAGCCTGATTTTGTAGGGCATGATATTTATTTTGTTTCTAAGTATTCTTCATTTTCACCCATAATGAGAGAATTGTTTTTGGATTTATGGCATTTGGTATGTTTAGATGAGGCAGTTGGCGATGTATTTCCAGGGGTAGTAAAATGTTCATATGGAAGATAGTCTAACCTTAAGGAATTGTTGAATAAACCTTTGTTTGTATCTGATGCATTAGTTTTAGGTTCATTTTCTTGTGGAAAATGTAAAGTTTGTCATAAAATCAAGAACATTTCAGGAGATTTAATAAACAATAAAACAATTTTAAGCAAGGACAGGTTTACTTGTAATTCATGTGGATTAGTGCATGCCATAGGATGTGGGTGTGAAAAATTAAAATGGAACATCGGGCAAACCAAAAGGGCTGTTAAGGTTAGAATTCTAGAACATTTGGGTGATATTCGGAATAAAAACTTTAAGAGCCCTGTGGCAGAGCATTTTTGTACAGTACATAGGGGTGGTGACTGTACATTTTTCTTTAATGTGTTGGCTAGACCTTTTCAAGTCAAAAGTAGTGAGCTGAAGCAAAAATTGAATGTGCTTGAAAGTAGGATGATTTTAAATTATAGTACTTTGACACCCAAAGGGTTAAATTTAGAGGTAGATTATGCTTAGATTTATATTTATGTATGTTTTTAAATGCTTATATTTATACTATGTTTATACTATCAACTGTTTAAAGTGTTAAGAAATGTTTTGATATGTTATGAAATGTTGTGATATGAATATGAGAATAGTTAAAAGATTTAAAATAGAAAAATGTATCTATTAAATATTCATGGGTCACTTTAGGATCATAGGCAATGGAAAATGTTTATATATAATGTTTATATGTATTGTTTATATATATAACTATATGAAATTTTTATATATATATACATTTTTATAAGTATTAAGCAATTTGGTAGTTAATTGATTAATTAATTGATGGTCCACTTGATATAAACATAGGATGCGTTTGAGTGTATGTATCCTTGAAGGCCAGAAGGCGAGGTACCAGATGAAGCTATTGTGAAGTATAGAAAGCCTACTACCTTTCTACCTGTGTTTTTTTGCGACATGAGTAGTTTTCCCAGTGAATGTTGAAATTGCCCATTATGAGGGTGTTGGGTTGTACCCTAATATTTTCCAGTGTATCAAGAAATGAGGAGTGGGAATCTGGGGGGCATGGTGGGGGATCTGTAGCAAGTTACAATTTGGATTGCAGTCTTGCCCAGAGTTAGTTACACTTGGATAATCTCAGATGCATTATGCTGAGCAACTAGCCTGGAGGTATGGATATCCTTAATGAATATGGACACGCCTCCACCGTTAGTGTTTCAGTCCAGGTTAGGTGGCCAAAAGGTGTGGTATGAATTATAGCCTGGTAATGCAGGGGTGCTCACTGGAGCCTTGAACCTGGTCTCTGTCACTGCACAGATGTCGATGTTCTCCATTTTAAGGAGTGCCTCGAGTGAATGCATTTTGAGGTTTAGACTTCTAACATTGAGTAGAATTACCAATAACAAACTCAGAAAACCAAGAAAACTGGTAAAAAACAAATGGATAATGCTCCAGTACCAACAGGTGAAGTTTTAAAATAAGCCGAGCAGCAAAATGAGTTCAAGTAGTCCAAGTAGCAGATTAAACTGGAATCAGACAAACCTCATAAATCTTCTCTCAAATTATAACAATTTATTAAGCATCAGAAACAAGCTTTTCGTCGGAACACGCTCCAATTTCCTCAGAAAAAAACAGTAAACAGTGTCTTACTACAAGCCGTTGCCTTATATGCAAAATCAATTTAAAATCACTTGATCAGCAATTACTAATTAATATTAGGTTAAATGCTGACACACCCCCCATTTTAAAAAAACAGGATGTTTCAACAGAAAAACACTTAACAAATTGTCAACAATTAAAATAAAAATGGAATAACATAAACTGCTGCCCAAAATAGCAAACTTCGGTCGTACCGGCATAATTGTATGCTGAAGGTAAACCATGCTCTAACACAATGTAAATGATAGGAAAGATGATAAAATAATTGTGGCAAGCACAACAGACCAGTATATTCATAGAACAATATACAAACGCATAATCACCTGGTGAACGATGACGAATGGTTCTGTAAACACCACTCTAATGGCCCTAATAAGTCCGAAATGGTATACTCAATCTACAATTGTAAAATTCCCCTTTATCGGAAACTGACCATTCGTCATATGAGGGACCCAGTGTTTTACTGAACGAGTTTTAAACGTACGTTCACCAGAACAGAAAGCAAAACCCTGATGTCTTAAAGGTCCGGAGACTAAAAAACAAAAGACTTAATGAATATCCATGGACAGTGTTCTAAAATAGACAACATACAAATATATAAATCAAACAATATAAATAACGGGTGTCCCTACAAAAACAGGACGTCTGGAATATATATTAAGTAAAAAATTAAAAACTAGTCCATATATACTAATCAAGTACCATACAAGCTACAGTTGGAAACCATGCTGCTAGTATGTACCACAGACAGTTATGCAGTTAAGCTCTTGTCTGGTGGTTATTGAATTCAGTCCCAATCCTGGTGATGCAACTCAACCTGGAACAAATGTAAATATAGGACTTGTACTAACCCAAACCACCAGACGTACTAAATTATCATAAAAAATATATATTATCATGAAAATAAAAAACCGAAAAAACATACCATAAATGAATAGATTTAACCTTGCTGGGACCTAACCTAAACAGGACAGCCCTACCTGCAAAGTAATACTGAAGTGTACAATATTAATGAAAAATTTATTGAGTAGAATTACCCTCAGTTTTTGCTTGCTTGTACCTGTTACGGTGGTGAATTTGTCATTTAAACCCTGCCTAAAAAAAGCACTAGCCTTAGCCAGTATCTGGAATCCCAAGGGCGACAGGTGCAGGCCATCTCTGGCAAAATATCATGGTCTGTTGATCATGTCACCACAGGCAGACAGATACTGGATCCCCTTAGAATGACACCAGAAGCTTAGTTGAAGTCAATCATTTTGTCCTTGTACTGCGGTATCATTCTGGGTGATGGCAGGATGCTACTCATGGCTAGGGCCATGCCTGCCTGAGCTACAAGATCGGAGAGCTCCTCCATGTCTCTTTTCATGTAGTCCAGGGAGGTACATCTCAGGTCATTCACACCAACATGGACAATAACAGAGTCATATTTGTACTTGTTGTGGAGTGATCTAAGTGCATGCATTATGTGGCGGATCCTGGCACATGACAGGCAGCTGACAGTAACTTTCTCCTTGTTTAGCCTGGTGAGTGGAACATCACTGTGCCTGAGTCACCTATGACTAGAGTGTTGGGCACGTTGTTATGCCTTATGGGCTGTGGTAGAGTGGCACACTGAGTTTGTTTTTTAATTGTGAATTCTGCATACCTCCCTGTTTGTGTGTGCCTCTATCCATCTGCTCTAGTTAACCCCAGCACATCAAAAACATGCAGCAGGTTAAATAGAATTCCTCCAGTTTCTGTGAAGGTGAATGTGCAGAATGCATATATATATATATATATATATATATATGTGTGTGTGTGTGTGTGTGTGTGTGTGTGTGTGTGCGTGCGTGTGTGTGTGTGTGTGTGTGTGTGTGTGTGTACATCTGTGTGTGTATTTAAAGCCAGCTCTGCTCATTGAGGAGTAACAAAGTTCGCTGCTGGTAGTGTGGGGGTGGGAATGATATAGCTATTACTTCTTTAATTTTCATCACAATCAAACCTTAGAGGGGTGCATAGGAGGTCATTTAATTTTTTTTTTTTTTTACTTCTCTGATAGACCTCTGAGGTGTACAAAAAAGGTTCATTTAGCTTGTATAGGGGCAGTGTGCATTACTGTAATTTGTTCACTTTTACCCTGACCACTCTCAGGCTCCTATGTAGGTGACTACCTTTGGGGTTATGCTTGAGGAGTGAAGAGGCATTCTATCTATAAATATGACCACAGTCACTTGATATATATGACTGCAGGCATCTGAAGCTCTGCTTTCATCCCAATCTAACACCAGAGGGATGCACAGGCAGTGAATCTTTCTTTTTTTTTTTGTGGTGGGGGTTATGGAGGCAAACAGGCAGGCAGTTTTACCAGATTTGTGTTTCCTCACAATAATTGTTTAATAAGTTTATTGTGAGCTACTAGTTTTTCAGCTATGAACATTAAGTCTTGGGCACAACTCATGTCTTCCTTGAAATGTTTTTTGTTGTGCAACCAATGGATTAAACGTTTGGAAAAATGCTCTTAAATTGGTCGCAAATCATCTGTAATCCTTTGATGCCTGGGAGCCCCAGCTTAACAGAGTCATTTCTTAAATGGCTGCTACTATGCAGGAAAGATGCATTGAAAGGATGCAATGAAAACTAGAGTGGAATGGTAGCACTCAATTTTTTTCCTTAATCATAATTTCTGATCAAGCCATCACTGAATGAAAAAGTTATGCAATAGGAAAAACAAACTTTAAAATGCACTTCAGAGTATCATGACTTCTTGAAAAAAGATTAAAAATAAAGGAAAATGTGGCAAAGGAAGAAAATTGCAATGTGCATGATGTGGAGAGCTTGTGGGTGGCCATGGTGGTGCAGCGGTTAGCATTGCCACCTCACAGCAAGAGGTTCTCCGGTTCAATTCTCGGCTGGGGTGCCTTCTGTGTGGAGTCTGCATGTCCTCCCTGTGGTCACGTGGGTTTCCTCTGGGTGTTCCGGTTTCCTCCCACATCCCAAAGACATGCAGTAGGTGGATTGGACACTCTAAATTGGCCCTAGGTGTGAGTATGTGCATGTGTGTGCCTTCTGTGGAAGGTTGGGCGCTGGGCTGGCAGCTCGACACCATAAAAATCCACTGCCAATCATGAGCAGAGAGATGATCCGCTGTGGCGACCCCTAACCGGGAAAAGCCGGAAAAAGATGATGTGGAGAGCTTGTAATATATCACTTTTGCAACTAAATGCCAGTAATTATGAATGCCCCCTATAAGATGGGGCCAACATTACAGTGTGTGGTACACAGGCCTGTCTTAATGTAAGAGTATTGTAGCTAAAGTTCAGTTTGTGCAAACTGCTCCCAGCAGCATGAACTTAAATATTCCATAGAAGGGGAAGCGGTGATAAGGTGATAATTAGACTAGAAGTATCCAGGGTTGCCTAACTTGAAATTTGCTGAAGGCCCCCAAAATGTTAACACCAGCCCTGCATGCTACTCACAATCAGAAGCACTAAATGTTCTAGCAAGTCACCATGGATTGTAGGAACTTCTGGGGTGGGGGGGAATCAACCTGATCCAGCAAATGTACCCTCTCCCTGCCACCAAAGCTGTACTTCTCCAGGTGGGAGGGAATGGTATGATTAGGCTTTCTGGGTGGAATGTTACTTGTCATGGTGAAGATATCTATCTCTCACTCCTGAGAGGAACAAATGGGTTATTTGAGCAAATAAAGGGAAGCCATTGGGCAAAATACAAAGGGCAAAAAAGTAAATATAATATATGACAATAACAACAGCATCTAACGACATCACAAAAAAGAATTGTCTAGTTCGCTTGTTAGTAGAGCAGTTGCTGTAAACACATGGCATAGATAGAATTTCAAAATTCTTAATTCCATCTACAAACAGACAGATTTTCTTTCAGCAAAACTAATTCTCCTGCAGGAAAGACTCCTGCTTAAGTAAGTAAAAGGAACAAGAAGCATTGAAGGTCTTCCTGTGAAATCTCAATATCCTGTGTGTTAGTTACATGAGAAGACTACACATTGGGGTTCATCTACCACTTCTTAATCAGAGCCCCACAGTTTTGTAGGAGTATAGCATAGCCATATTGATAAAAACAAATAAATTACAAGTAATTCTAAGGTTAAGGCATTACTCATCTTATCAAGCATCCATGCTATACACAATACATAAACACACACACACACACACACACACACACACACACACACACACACACACACACACACACACACACACACACACACAAAGATATATAGACATAAACATGCACCTACACGCACACACATTCATGCATCTATACATACATATGCATCAATACACACACGTGCACACACGCATATACACAGACATACATGCAGCTACACACACACACACACACACACACACACACACACACACACACACCATACAGAAATGTGTCAGAAGTATAATACTACACTTTCCATTATTTTCTTGAACATTCACTCCACTCTTCTGTCATCATGGAGGTTATAAAAAATAATTTGAACTTCATGTTTATAGTGAAGGTGTGTGGTATGTGATTGTGTGTGTGTGTGTGTGTGTGTGTGTGTGTGTGTGTGTGTGTGTGTGTGTGTGTGTGAGTCAGACTATTTCTTTAGATCTGTAATTATACATTTTGGTAGGGATGTACATTCTCTGTACAATAATTTCATTAAATAAATGCTGTTAGCATAACAAATATTCTTATACCTCCTCAGACAGACTGATTACTGTATCCAGAAACATGATGAATTAATTATTTGCAATGAAAGCTGCAGGCAATTTTCTCATAGGAGAAAGTGCACACTGCTTAAGCAGATACAGGACTAATGCTGGCCAAGAAGTGATTAGCACAGCTGTGACAGTCAGCAGATTATGAAAAGTGGGCCACTGTGTGCACTCCAAAGACCTTTATATTACAAAAAGGAATTCAGCAGTGTAGCTTGATCATTGTTTTAGACATTTATTTTTCACAGAAGTACATATTCATATACATAACTACAGACACACACACACACACACACACACACACACACACACACACACACACACACACACACACACACTAGCAATGATGACTTTACTTTTCCTGGATGACTAAGACCTGATAACTGCATTCCCCCTGCATTACTTAAGTGATACTTTCTCCATGTGACTCCTACTTTTAAAGTGATTTAATGGTCTTTTCATAGGAAATGTTAAGTACAAATGTAATGGAGTGAGAATAATCCCATAATATGCACAGAACCAAACTATTTTTGTTTTTGAGTTAAAAAGCATAGAAGTGTTGCATTTTATTTTACTGTTTGGGACAGACTCTATTTTGCCCATTAGAGCTGCAATCTACTGTTGTGACTGTGATGAGAGGAGGTACTGCCAGCACAGCTAGCTGGAATTTTGTAAATAACTATATGTAATTTGTGAATGCCAAACTGGTTTATACAAGATGCTTGTGTCACAAATGTATTAGAACTGTATGTCATGTGTATATCAAATTGATTTGTACAGATGTTTCTGTCAAAAAGGTATTTGTAAAATGCTTCTGTTTAAATGTTTGTGTTGAAAAGGCATTTGTAAAGTGTTTGTGTTTGAAATGAATCCACAGTGTGCCCTACTGGAGAGAACAGAAATGTACATGCACTATTGTAACTGTTTAAATGTATATGTTTCAACAGAAGAAACTGGAAGGTTAACGTCAGTTCAGCAAACTCTAAAATATATCTGAAATTAAATCACATTATGGACTAGGCCATAAAGATGCTATCCCACAGGTTTCAATGCAGCCAGATACACAAACTCTGTACTAGACAGCTTTCTGTATTGTCTTTGGGGCAAACTAATTACTACTCTGGAAGAATGGTGGTATGAAATTATTTCATGACTTCCAGTACCTGCCAGAAATCTGAGCAAAAAGCCCTTTTGTGTGTATTTTTACAGGTACGAGCTAAATCCTGCCAGCTTACAGCAATAGAGGGTTTGCATGGGAACTAGAAGTCAGATGACCAGAAGTGATGTAATTCTTCAAGCTATCCAATAAGTAATATCTTAGATATTATTTTGAGAATTCTCTTAGTGAGACTGAGCATTCTGCATTCTGTTTGTGGCCTGACTAGAGAGACTGCTCGTGTATTTCGTCTTTCCTTGTCCAAGTAAGTTATTAGGATATAGTATAATTCTCTTAGATTCAATATTATTTTGTGAATTCTCTTAGATTCAATATTATTTTGTGAATTCTCTTAGTGAGGCTGACCATTCTGCATTCTGTTTGTGGCCTGACTAGAGAGAGACTGCTCACATATTTCAACTTTCCGTGCCCAAGTAAGTTATTAGGATATAGGATAATTATCTTAGATTCAGTCAGGAATATAGTGAAGCTTAGTTTAGATATTGTTTTTCTTCATTTACCTAAGTCTGTCATTCAATGTTATTTTAAATATTTTCTGTGATTTTGAACTCTGATGTCACTATGAATATATACTTAGTATTTTCTTGTTCTTTTATTTTTTATTAAACATAAGTAAATGTTTCATTGTGGCTGATCTTTGTAGATATATTTAAGTTTTGATAGTACTTGCATATTTATTTGGTGACACTATGTGGGCCACTCCTAATAGTCTTGCTCTTCGTCAAACTACCATTTGTATTAATATTAATTTCACTCAGTATATTGAGCACCTTTGGAAGAGGCTTAAGGTAGCTGGCAGGAGTGTCTGGTGGCAGCATTAACTACCTTATAGTCGGAGCAAGAAGGGACATAACTTGTAAATCTGTGTCAGCCTTTTCCAGGTGTGTGTGTGTGTGTGTGTGTGTGTGTGTGTGTGTGTGTGTGTGTGTAAATCAAATCTCAAAGAGGGTGTGTGTCAGCTACTTGGGCAGGGACACTAAGCATTGGTTGGGCAGAGAGGGTACTGGAGGTCTTAGCTTGGACACTCAGCTGAGATCAGATCTCAAGTCTATAGCTGTGTCAGTGGGGAGTCTTATTGGGGATCTGGAGAAAGAGGGAGAGACCACCCCTAAACTGATTGTGTTCCCCATGTGCTCTTAAGGGAAATTGTGTTTGATTGTGCTTGATGCAGAGAGCTGCATCTGGAGATGGTGTGTGTGTGTGTGTGTGTGTGTGTGTGTGTGTGTGTGTGTGTGTGTGTGTGTGTGTGTGTGTGTGTGTATCTGCTATCCTCTCAGTGAACATTTCCCACGGGGCCAATGGTGAGGATTGATTCTTCTTGATTACTGGCCCAGAGGTGGGGCATCACCATGACATCATCATGGACTGAACCCTAAGTACCTTTCTACCAAAAGTAGTGTCCTACAATATTCTTGCATCAGTTGCATAGACAGGAAACTCTTGTTTCATAGAAGTGTATGTCGTGAACTAGGCATTAGAGTGACCATGTCTTCTAAGAAAATGTAAGTACTAAGGCCATCAATTGACACACTGCTGAATATTATTATAAAGGATGTAATGGATGATATACTTCAAATTAAAAAATTACAACCAGCCATGAACAGCAAGTGCAGGCTATCCAACAGATGCTTCAATGGCAGAAAGCAGAACTCTTAAATCAACTCAAAATGACTACTACTTAAACCAAATAAATACAACAGCTCCACTCACAAGCCCTACAATTGGAAAGCAATGTGGAAAACCTAGAAAGTCAGGCCCAATGAAACAATGCAAGGTGTAACAGTCTGCCACAAAATATCAAAGGGATGGAGCCAATGTAGTTTATTAGGAAAGAACTAGTTAAGGTGCTAAATCTCAAAACTCTACTAATCATCAAAAGGGGCAATAGAGTCTTATCTTGAAAGTCAAATAATAACTCTAGGCACTTTACCATAAAGTGCTTGGCTTATAATGACCAGGAAAATATTCTACACACTGCAAACGGTCTGGGAAAAAAACGGAGGGCATGTGGTTATGACAGCCCCTGATAACAGTGTATCACTATATTTAATAAGAAAATGTTTAGTCCCATAATTACATAATGGACTGAAACATTGCTACCAAGTTCATCTCAGATACCCAACCTCACTAGTGCTTACAAAAGACAATATCCAAGCTACAGTTCAGGAACCATAAGAAGTGGAGTGTGTCCTCACCCAGCAAATATCTGGAACATCGCCAACTTATGCAGAAGTATTAAGGAACAGCTCCTCAGTGAGTACATAGCCAAAGACAAAAGATAGATTGACAAATGCCTCCTCAAACGTACAAAAATGGCCCAAAGCCATATAGAGGTATAGCATATAATGTAGAGCATGCCGACCTGTTCCAGTCTGGCATAACAGCAACAAATCGATTCTCCTCTCTTTCAGTGTGAGATATGGATACAAATGACTATTCACAGGAAGAGGCAACAGCTCCAGAAATACAAGTCAAAGAACAAAATAGTTTGAAAAAATCTTGAGGAGATACCCCACTGGAGGAAAATGTGCCTGACTGGGAATCAAAATAAAGGTGTAATAGGCATTTCCTGTATAAATAAAAATCACAACACCAGCTCTTCAGCTCGAACAAGATGAGAATCCAAATATAGAATACAACAACAGCCAGTTTACCAGTTTACCAAAAACGTTTTATTTTCTATACAGTCTCTAGCACCTCGGCTCAACAAAGCCTTCAAGGAGTAAATTGCAATACATCACTATTCCCTATTTATACACACACCCATTAACTAATTACATAATTAGATAATCATTTAAACAATTAAAAATCCATTACCTTTTAAAAAGACAAGTTTATATTACACTCTTCCAACAACAATCAACATTTAGTCCCTTTGGTGTAAGTGTCTGATATTTTAAAATAAAAATTAATTCCTTTCTTAAAAGTAAATTCTTTATTTTTTCTTCACTAGCTCCCTTACTATAAACCTCTTCTAGTATAGATGCCCTAAAATTAGTTACATTAGAGTTATGGAATTTTACAAAATGTTGAGCCAAAGGGCTCTCTAACTTATTATTCGTAATGTCCCTCAGGTGTTCCATTATTCTCACTTTAAACATTCTTTTAGTTTGTCCTATATAGAATTTTTTGCAACCACATTTAATTGTATAAATAACTTGTTTAGTGAGACAACTAAAAGAACCCGTAGATTTATAACTTTTTCCATTAATATAATAAAAAATATTTTCCACATGAGAGCAGATTTTACACTTTCCACATGGTGTTGTACCTAAACTAACTATTGTTCTACCTATATGAGGAATAGGTGGTTCAAATTTAGTGTGTACTATCATATCTTTAATATTTCTCCCTCTACGGTAACTAAATATTAATTTTTTCTTAGTCATCCCACTTAGTTCTTCATAATTCTGTAAAAATCGCCAAAAATATGATATACAGTTCTTGATATCATTACTGCAAATATTATATGTAGATACCATAAAAATACTGTCCATATCTCCACCTTCTTCATTATTTTTTTTTTCTTTATTCTTTTTATCATGAGACTTAAAATATTTCATCTCTACTTCTCTTTAATACTTGCATATCATATTTCCTATTCTTAAACATTTCCATCGTATTATTAACTTCATTTGAAAATTCTTCTTCACTGTTGCATATTCTGGAAATTCTCAAGAATTCACCATATGGTATCGCTTCTATAGTGTGAGTAGGATGGCAACTAGTGCCCATCAAGAATTGATTAACTGAATCAAATTTTCTGTGTATGCTAGTAGATATATGTTTTCCTACACTTCCCTTTAAATTAATATCTAAAAAAGAGACATTATCTCCACATTGTAATCCATCAAAATGGATATCAAATCTATTGTTTTGTATATCTTTTATAAAATTATCAATTTCAGATTTGCCTCCTTTACACAAAAAAACCAAATCATCTATGAACCTAAAATAATACATAACATATGTATTTACAAAATAGTGTGTATAAATACATTCAAATTCCATCAAACCCATAAAAATATTGGCATACATGGGTGCAAAAGCTGCACCCATGGCTGTGCCCTGTATTTGATGATAAATTGTATTATAGAAACTAAAATAATTATTCTCCAGACAAAATTTTACCAATTCCATTACATAATGAGTTAATGGATAATCTCCCATTGATTTAAACAATGCCTCTAAACCATGTATATTTTTAATATTAGTATATAAACTACTAACATCTAATGTTAGCCAATACATATCCTCACACCACACAACATTCTTAATTTTATTTAAAAAGTCAAATGAATCTGTAATATATGATGGCAATTTGACAGCTTCTTTTAGCAGCACTTCATGTAAAATAAGTCCTAGATTATGTAAAAAATAATTTCTTGCCGAAACTATCGGTCTACCCGGAGGGTTATTTATGTTTTTATGTAGCTTCGGTAAACAATAAAACTGTGCAAAACTACAATCACTTATGTTTAGCTTACATTCTACATCATTTTCATTCCAATAACCTAATCTGAGACCTTTAATTCCATATAATTTTATTTAGCCATTGTCAATTCCGCTAATGAACTCTCCCTATATACTGATGTATCTGTTAACAAATTCATGCACATTTTGAAATATTGCGTGTGATGCATAATAACTATTTTATTGCCTTTATCTAAAGGCTTTACTATCAGCTCTTTTTGTTTTGAAAATTTAATTAACTCAGACCATTCATTTTTAGTTAAATTAAAATTCACAATAGAAGTATTTACATTATTTACAATTTCATCAATCTCAAAGTTTATCATAGTAGAGAAGTTCTTAATACCTTCATGTATAAAAGGTG
Source organism: Protopterus annectens (assembly GCF_019279795.1). NCBI lineage: Eukaryota > Metazoa > Chordata > Ceratodontiformes > Protopteridae > Protopterus > Protopterus annectens. Next base: position 1,210,076,869 of record NC_056728.1, read on the forward strand.
GTACAAACTTCTTATCCCCTCTTATTTTAGAGGTATCTATTGTGCAATAAGCATTTAATTCACTGAAACATGAGACAAATGATTCATTTGTAAATTCCCGATCATCATCAGATCCACCACTATCTAAACTACTTATTTCAAACTCTTTCTGTTCCACATTCTCATTTGCAATACAATTAAAGTAGTACCATAAATGTAGTTTCCGTATAAACTTAAAGACATCAATTTTACACTGATACATTTTCGGAAAAACTGTCGGAACAAATTTTAAACCATGATTTAGCACTGTATACACATTTTCATTAATAAAACAGCCTGATAAATTCACTACTTTGTTATGAACATTAAAATTAATACCATTTTGTCCTTTTGTTATCGCGCCAAGGGCGAAATGGCCCTCCCCTGTAATTCTCTTGTTCTGCATACGTTCTTTTATATTGTTGTTGCCTCCCTGCTGGTCTGTAACCGCCGAAATGTTCAGGTAGGAAGCATTCATTAGCCGGCGGCGATAAAGGGGGAAAATCATGTTTTTTTTCACTATAGCTCGGTGCTCTGTTTGGTTGTTTATCAGTGTTCCTGGTAAAACTTTCAGTTCTCGCTTGCTGATTGTCCTTCACATTCGAAAAGTTACGGTTGTAGCGTGGTCTCTGATTGGCTCCACCGAAAAAGGCAGTACCATTTTCAAAGTCTCTCAAATCCCTTGAAATTTTATGGATTTTCTGTTCTATACATTTATTTTCAAGAATGTGAACCTTTTCTTGAATGTCTATCAAGCAAGATTCAAATTTAGTTCTGTCCAGTGTAGCCGATAAATTCATACATAGCAAATTGATGTCTTTTTTAATATTAGCTAATTTCACAATGTCCCGCTCTATTAAAATTTTCAACCATTCTATGGAACATTGGTGCGCTGCTTTTTCCCATCTATTCATAAATACTTTATCCGTTGTGCATGAAGGAACAAAAGGTTCTGATGGAAATTTTATGGCTCGTAAGCCTCTAGGCACAATGTTCAAATCAACATACCTTTGTAAACTGGTATAGTTGTAATGTGTAAGCATTTCTTTGTCCATTAAATTTTTAAGCTTAGATAACAATACTTTAATTTCACCTGAATATTCTGTGGATCTTTTACCAACATGAGCAAAAGGGTTGGTATCTCTCTTGCTTCTAGTTTCAGCAAGAAAACGCTCCCAGACCGGGATACCTGAATTAGCATCTGCATTTCCTTCCGTTCTATTCATACTGGAATCCATGTTCCGATTAAGAAAACCTTCTATGGACCGCTGGGAGGTAGTCACATTTTCCTCCCTAAATATTCTAGGTATATTCACCCCTGGATCACTGGCCATGGATAGACAGGAAACGAAGTAAATAAAAATCACAACACCAGCTCTTCAGCTCGAACAAGATGAGAATCCAAATATAGAATACGACAACAGCCAGTTTACCAGTTTACCAAAAACGTTTTATTTGCTGTACAGTCTCTAGCGCCTCGGCTCAACAAAGCCTTCAAGGAGTAAATTGCAATACATCACTATTCCCTATTTATACACACACCCATTAACTAATTACATAATTAGATAATCATTTAAACAATTAAAAATCCATTACCTTTTAAAAAGACAAGTTTATATTACACTCTTCCAACAACAATCAACATTTAGTCCCTTTGGTATAAGTGTCTGATATTTTAAAATAAAAATTAATTCCTTTCTTAAAAGTAAATTCTTTATTTTTCTCGACTAGCTCCCTTACTAACACCTGAGGGACATTAAGAATAATAAGTTAGAGAGCCCTTTGGCTCAACATTTTGTAAAATTCCATAACTCTAATGTAACTAATTTTAGGGCATCTATACTAGAAGAGGTTTATAGTAAGGGAGCTAGTGAAGAAAAAATAAAGAAGTTACTTTTAAGAAAGGAATTAATTTTTATTTTAAAATATCAGACACTTGCACCAAAGGGACTAAATGTTGATTGTTGTTGGAAGAGTGTAATATAAACTTGTCTTTTTAAAAGGTAATGGATTTTTAATTGTTTAAATGATTATCTAATTATGTAATTAGTTAATGGGTGTGTGTGTAAATAGGGAATAGTGATGTATTGCAATTTACTCCTTGAAGGCTTTGTTGAGCCGAGGCGCTAGAGACTGTACAGCAAATAAAACGTTTTTGGTAAACTGGTAAACTGGCTGTTGTCGTATTCTATATTTCCTGTATAAATGACCAAGTTAGTTAATATGATGGCTGCATGTCTGTTCTCACAAGCTATGATGTTACTTTATGTGATATGACACAAATCTGCAAAATGTATATAGACTTGTAATTGTTAATGTTTGAGCTGTTATAACCTATCTTGTATGTTACTTTATTTCGAAATATACATTTTTTTTCTAGAACTACAGAAGGATAAGTATTTTGAGTTTGCGGAGTAGCAGATTAATTTGTAATAGTATGTGTTGGAAATGCTTGATGTACACCATACTCCTTAAAGGATGGATGGCCTTCTGTAGGGTAAGGCATCTGCAACCAAAATCAATAGACCCTTACTGACTAGCTCAGTTAAGGTACCTAAATGAGCAGTTCTCTCTCTCCATCTTTACTCATCCCTTTCATACTTGATTAAGCATTATTAACTCTGAATATGCATAATATCGGTGGGTCACCGGGGTATCCAGGAACTACCAAAACATAGTGGTAATGATGGGAATAACCAAAGGCATAAGGGGGGTATGTTGGAATGTCAAAGTTATGTCTACCCCCTAGAAAACCAAAGCAGTGATGCAATATATAGTAAGACAGAACCTGCAGATTGCCTTACTACAAGAAACTAAGGTGAAAAAAATCAACAGCTCAAGTTTCTATAAATGGTCAGGTGGATTATCCAAACTATTCCCAGTTTCTTAGGGTAGCTAAAATAATGAAAACATGAAATTGACCCATTGTGAGAAGGATTTCACCCTTAAGTACACCTTCCCTAAGTATAAGTAATACTGAAAATGTTATGTAGATGTTCTGATGTGTACAGAACACTGCACCAAAAGTGTACTTCAGGAATGGTCAAGTGAAGGATCATGTTAGTATTCTTACTAATAAAAAGTATTTTAGCTTTATCCTTAAAAAATTGTTGACTCCATGGAGATTGTAGCAAAAGTCAGATCATTGTGGTTGATAGGTGAGCACTTTATTTTAATGTTTTAAGATAAAACGTTTTGTGTTTATATACCGGGAAGACAATCCTTCTTGTGTTACAAAGGTTTACATTCACCATAGATACATCATTATCTTCCTAATGTCTTGCAGAATTGTATTGGTTGATGAGTGAAATACAGATAATTCAATGGTCTAGCAGCCAATTGGTTGTCTTCCAGATTAGCATCGTTGTGATTGTTGGGTGAAAAGACATTGTTTGATTTGTGGGGTATGAGGAAGTGGTTGGAATGGTGGTTGGTTACTGTAATGTGGGGCTGTATTGAAAGAGGTGGGAAAAATGTGGTGCATTAAAGAAGGGTGGTGTGGTTGGACAGGCATTGCAGGTGGGGTGGGAAAGGGGATGGGAGAAGTTAAATGAACCTGGTTGGATGGGGGTATGTGACGGAAAGGAGTGGGTGAGAGCCCTGGGTGGTGGTAGGACATGTGTTTTACTTTAAGGTTAGGTGGGAAAGTGAGTCCATCCCTTAATTCTTCCTTAACTGGATGATGGAGAGTGATGGAAGTGAAAGGAGTGGGTCCCTATGATGTAGTGTAGGTTAGGCTTGAGCGTTGAGCTTATGGAAATGGGTGGTCCTGGGAAAAGCCCGCCGAGGAGCGTTAGGCCAATACCATGTATTGCTAATTTTCTTCAAATTTTTCTTGATCTTGTCTCACAAATCTGTTTGTCCAGCTTGTTTATTTCAGTTTTCAAAGTTGTAGTTCGATATCTCATCCATTTCTTATATGTTTTGTCTCTCACCTTAATCAAATATCTTGTTCTTATGGAAATATATCCGCCTGATGTTGTACTCCTAGGTCTTGATGTTAAACATTTTTTTTATTTTTTTGCACTCAGTTTCTCTTTCAAAACTTTCCACATTCCATCTGCAGTTTTTCCACTGAACACCTCACTCCAGTTAGTTTTACAGAATGATTGTTTTGCTTCCATATAATCTGTAATTAACCTTCTGTGCATTGGCTTAGGTTTCAGTTTGGCAGAATTATCTAGCAACAAATTAACCTTTATAACCCCATAATCACTGCACATCAATGGTGGTAAAACTTGATTTGAAGTTACAGTAATTTCTTTAGGAACACACACAATGTCTAGTATGTTCTGTCCCCTAGTAGGTTTTTTTACAATCTGAAGCAATTGTTGTTCCTGAATATAGACTGTGAATAATTTCCTTACTAACATTGTAGAATCAATATTATACCATGATCCCCCCAAAACGTGCACGCTGATTGACCAGTGTGCCCGTTGTAAATCGAGTTATACTAATGGAAAAAGGTCCGGTCGCCCGGACTTTTTTCCATTAGTATAACTCGTTTTTTTAAAACACTGTCTCGCTATGTTAAATGGGTTTAACATAGCAAGACAGCTTTAAAATAAGCAACGGAGATCTCCGGTGCTTATTTTAAAGCTGTCTCGCTATGTTAAACCCATTTAACATAGTGAGACAGTGTTTTAAAAAAAAGCAATGGAGAAAGCAAGATCTCCGTTGCTTTTTTTTAGTGTCTCGCTATGTTAAATGAGTTTAACATAGCGAGACAGTTTTAAAATAAGCAACGGAGATCTCCGTTGCTTATTTTAAAGCTGTCTTGCTATGTTAAACCCATTTAACATAGCGAGACAGTGTTTTAAAAAAACGAGTTACACAAGTCATTCCGGGGCCACTTCCGGAGATCCTAGAGACAGAGTTCTGGCTGTTATGAATTATTACATCAATAGATCATTAATAATACTATGATCTGCTGGATCAAAATGTAATTCTGACTATACTATTTCTTGTACTTCAACACTAGAAGGTAATTCCATATTGGTACACATCTTCCCATCTATTAAATTATAAGATGAAAAATAGAATAATAACAGATTAGATATTGTGAAATGGAATGATACATGTACATTACTTTTATTTTTGGTCGATTAATCTACAAATTACCTCAGTTTAATTTTATTGGTTACACTTTCCTAGTTATGTATGATCTTGTGATTTTAAACTTACTAGTAATTTGTTCTGTCTCAGTTATGTACATTTTATAATGTTGTGATGGAATGTTGACTCACTGACTAGTAAAAGCAAATACAAAAACGAACCGTGTCTCTGTATATCTGGCTATTTATTTATCTAATCATCTGTCACTGTGTATATGTGTGTATGCCTGTCGGTGTTGTTGAATTTATTGACTGTATTTAACAGCACTGCATAATTTAACAAAATTGTAACGATGCATCATGTATGCCATCCTTCCATTTCCTATAGCTCTTAAATCTTTATACCATATTCTAATAAACTGTTTTCAGACATCCCTATGAGTTTCCCCTTATTAATCTAAAAAATGTTAGAAGAGGATGAAATCCAGAATGCTAAGCAGAAATAAAGGATCACCTCGATAATATACATGAGTTTAGAAAGGCTGCTATTAAGCAGCTATTTTTCGATAATAACTCTAGAACACAAAAACTTTTAGCACAATGTCTCAGGCAACAGAATGTAGAAAGGGCTGTCGCCAAGCTTAGGGAGCCTGTATCAAGGAAGGTAACAAGAGATCCTGTAGAGCTATTAGAAATATTTTGGAAATTCTGTGAAAGTCTGTATAAAGCAGAGAGATATGGAAATCAAGAAAAGATACATATGGAAATGTTTATGGAAGAATTAAATACTCCAAGGTTAGAGGTAGACGAGGCTCAATTACTAAAAGAATAGGAGGAAATGAGATAAAAAGAGTGATGTGTAACCAATCTACAGGAAAGTGCCCAGGAATAGATGGTATTCCAGTGAAAGTCGAGAAGCTAGGAGGGAAAAAAAACTGATAAAGATCTAGAAGGTTTTGTTTAACAGTAGTTTAAGAGAAGGACAAGTACCAACATCCTGGAAGAAAACAGTGGTAGCTGCAATAGCTAAAGAGGGTAAAAATCTATCAGATCCAGCTTAATACAGGCTCATTTCAATACTAAACCATGATTATAAACTGTTCATGTCTATAATTGCTAAAATAATGGCAAAAGTAGCACCACAATTGACAGATATGGATCAATGTGTTTTTGTGGAGAGGAGGCAAACATTTGACATTATTAACAGAACATTGATGATCCAGAGGGAAGCAGAATGTAAGAAAATACCACTGTTGCTGGTGGGTCTTGATGCAGAGAAAGTATTTGACAGAGTAAGCTGAGACTTTATGAGCACTTCAATGGAAGTATTTGCATTTCCTGAAACAAATTACAAGACTTATTAGGAGAAATATATGAGGAATCAGAAGTGAAAATGAAAGTGGGTGGGGTCCTCTCTGATAATTTCTGCTTGAGCAGAGGAACCAGGCAGGGGCATCCTCTTCCCCCTTTGTTATTTGCATTATATTTAGAACCACTGGCAAAGAAAATAAGGGACTCAGAAATTCAAGGATATAATTGGTATGGTGTTCAAGAAAAGTTGGCTCTATTTGCAGATGATATTATTTTAGAGACATTACAGTGTTGTGAAACATTCTGAGACAGTTAAAAAAGTTTTGGGATACAAAATCAAAGAATGTAAAGCAAAGGCAATATCAGTAAATTATGTACCCACTTATGAATTGCTTTAGCAATATCCATATTTATGGGGACACGAGGAAAATGAAGTGTTTGGGAGTATGGATTAAATTATTCTGGTGTGGAAGCTAAGGATATGTGGGAAGAGACCAAACAAAAGGTAATACAAAACTGAGAAAATGGAAGCTCTGTTATACGGATATGGATAGTAAAATACAATAAATTGAAATGTATTTCATTAGCCTTATATACAGTTCAGGCATATTTTTATCAACCAGATGAAAAGTTGTGAATAGCAATTAATAAAGAGTTGAAGGACTTTATCTGGAAGGAGAAGACTGCAAGAGTCAAGTGGGATAAGCTGATTCTTCCAATAGAACAGGGCATATTGGGATTATCCCGTTTGAAGGGGTATTTCAGAGCTACACTGTTAAGGTTCCTATACATAGCACAAGCAGAAAACTATAATTCCAAGTGGAAAGGGATGATGAAGAAACAGGGGGGAAGCTCAAGAAACAAGAGACTGGGATTTTGGATACAGGCCTTTAAAGAGAAGACCAATAATCATACAGAATATTATATCTATAAAGTAGCAGAAAGTATCCTAAGAACTAAGCCAGCATGGGAATGGAGAAAAGAGACTCTGCTGATAGGGATGACAGCAATTAGGGACACAGACAGTAGGCAAAAGAGGGTTGGAATTTATTGTAGAAAACTCACAAAGGAACCAAGGTATTGGTAGGAAATAACTAGAGAGAGAAAGGTGATAGAAATGGAAGATGACAAGAATTGTCTTTCCTATCACTGATTGATATCAGAATATAGGCACTGAGAAATAAACAGGGGGGGCCCTAAATGAAAGACCAGCACTGGTAGAGTTTTTAGTAGAATCTAGAACAGAAGCTGCCATTAAAAAAGGAATAACTAGTAGAGCATATAAATATTGCATGATAACTATAAGAATAAATCAGAGGAGATGAGAAAGGATTGGGAAGAGAGATTGGATAAGCAATTCACAAAGAAACAATGGGTGGATATATGTATGTCTCTCAAATATGCAACAAAATCTGGGAGATTTAAGAGTTTTGCTTGAAAATGTTTACAGAGATATTTTTATACCCCAGGTAGACTCCATAGAATTTTTCCTCAGGTAATCAGCAAATGTTATGGTGGGACTGGGAAGAAAGATATAATTGGGAACATATTTTCTGGGAATTCGGTGAGTTGGCAGACTTTAAGGATTCCCTGTGGGATACAATGTCTGAAATGCTAGTGGGCAGACTGGTGTGCTGAGGGAGATGATTTTTCTGAGCTATGATACAGAATCTGAATTGCCTAAACATGGCAAGGCCTTGCTGTGTCTAATTATGGTGGCTGCCAAAAAGCAGTTATTAGAAAATGGAAATCAAAATATAAACCAACTATACTAGAAGTAATGAATATAGTAATAGATATACAACAACTGGAACTGAAATCTTTAAAAAAGGGTAGGAGCAAACTACATAGGAAAAAATGGGGAACCATGGAAACAATACTTACAGGGGAGGAATGAGGTTTAAAAGAAGGCCGGACTTAAATGAGCTATGCAATGTCTGACTGAAAATGACTGGGTAGATTATAAGTGATGTGTAATGTTTGCAACTGGGAATGTGTCAGTATGGTTTGTGATGTAAAATGCTTGTGAATAGGATTGTGTTGATGTGGTTTGTTTTCATTTATATAAATGTGTGATTGCCTATGTCGTAAGTGATAGCTTAATAAAAATGTTTCTTTTTTTTAAAAAAAAAGGTCAGGAATTGAATAACTTATGTAATATTGCTTAGTTTATATGATATATAGCAATATACGTGAAGTGTAATATTTGTAAATGTCAACTTGTTAATACAGATTAATTACTTTTAAATACATGTAAATTTGCCTATGTCTCAAGTGATAATTCAATAAAGATGTTTAAAATAAATTAATTTACAAAATGTTGCTGCTCACCACTGACTTTCACAACCATTTTGTTGAAAGATGCAGTTGTATCACTCTGTCCTAACACTGCCACATCTGATGTTTCTTCCCTAACACTCACTTACCATCACTGCATCTTTTTTGACCTTTTCTTTTTCCATATCTGCAGAATTTACTGGCTTCCATGGATGTTGAGCCTTACAGATTTTAAATACCCAGAGGCTTGCTCAGTTTGGTGCTCTTCAGTGGTTGTCTGATCTAAAGATAAAAAGACTGTAGAAGTCAAACCAATGACATATGCTGAAGACCCTGAATTTTCTTTGTAAGAAACCTTTGAGGTCTTTCCAGTTGCTGCAGGTGCCTGATAAGGTACATACCAAAGGTAGCATTGTACTCTATTATTGGCCTGATGAGTGAAGAGTAAGGGGAGTTATAACCTCTTATATATTCTGGATGCAATGCCCTTACTTATAAGGTGGGTGATGTAGAAAGACTTTCTTACCACTTTAGGGATGTAGTTGTCAAAGGAAAGGTTGCTGTTAACCTGCGTGCCCAACTCTCTCATCACTGATTGCATGCTTAGGGTGTTGTTATTAATGTGGTAATTTGCAGGGACATCACCCTTGCTGATGGGGCTGATAGCCCATGACTTTGGCATTCATTTGTTTGTGTAACTCCCTCTTTCAGGATGTTGACATCATTTGGGGACACAATGACTAACCCAATTTTCAATCAGCACACTTTGTCAGCCATAGACTTTTTGCTTTAGCCTGTGCAGATTCCTAACAATAGGGGTCCAGCACATATACCTGTGGAACACCACTCATTATGAGTCTGCTGGTGGAGGTAGAGTCACCTATTTTTACTTTGTGCATTCTATCAGTGAGCCAGTTTGCAACCCACCTGACAACAAATGGGTTGATCTCCAGCTGGGTGAGTTTATCAATGATGCTTGAGTGGGGAATAGTGTCAAAGGCCTTGGCCAGCTCCAGGTAGGCTGTATGCTCATGTCTGCCTTCATCCAGGAATTTGGCGACTATCTCAAAGAAGTCTACTAAGTTCAAGAGACAGGCTCTCCCTTTAACAAAGCCAAACTGGGCCAGGTCTAGCATTTGGAGGTCTCCTATATCTTTGTTTATAAGGTCCTTGATAATTTTTTTTCCATAGCCTTGTAAATTAGGCTGATCAAGGATTATGGTTCTATAGTTCCCAGGGTCTGTGGAGACACCTGTTTTATGTAACAGGATGACAGTTTTGGTTTTCCATTCAGCAGGTATAAAACCGGTGCTCAGACTGTGTTTAACAAGAGTACCCAAGTGGTGCAGCTAGTTCCTGTTTTAATCTATTTAGAATGCAGCCTGGGATATTATCAGATGTCATAGAAGCTGTGTTTTTGGCTTTGGAGAGAGCGTTTATGACCTGCTTCTTGGAGATGCTAGGTAGAGGGCAGGTGGTAGGAATGCTTTGGTGGGGGATATGTAGACAAGGGGAGATGTTTTCACTGAACCTGTCATCTAGCAGGTTGGCTGTTTCTGTGGGTTCAGTATATACAGTGTCAGTTCTGTGTATATGTGGGTTTTTCCTTTAAGGTTTCTGACATAGCGAAAGAAGGCCTTATGTAGATCCTTAGTGAAGGAGGCTACCTTGGATTCATAGTTAGCTTTAGAATGCCTTACAAGGTATGTTATTTGCTTGTTTAAGCTGAGAATGGAATGCTTGCAATTCAGGGATCGTTCCTTCCCGCTCTTGTACAGCAATTTGTTTTTCTTTTATTGTATAACCTGTTAATGGTGGACATTCCCCAGGCAGGCTTGGTCTTTCTTGAGGATCTTGTTTTGATCCTATTAGGTATGGCTGAGTCAATACATTTGTGTAGATGCTTACTCAAGGCATTGGTGTAAATCCTTGTGTGTTGTCCATGCCATCATTGAGGGCAGGGGTATGAAACTATTAATGCCATCACATATTAGGCTGTTATTGGCTTTGGAGAAGTTTTTTAATCTAGTTTCTGCTAAGGGGGTCAGATGTTATTGCTACTTCTCATGAGACTGACTTATGATCAGACCTCACTAGGGAAGGCTACACACATGCGGTAGTGCAATGATCACCCATGATACTGAGCACCAGATCCAGAATGTTTGGGCCTCTTGTGGGTGTGTCAACCAACTGGTCCGGGGCATTGGAGTTAAAGTCCAAGAACCTTTGGGCAAGTGTGTTAGTACATGTATAATTTACCTAATCTATAGATGGGTAGTTTAAGTCAGCTAAAACCAGGGTGTTTGGTTGTTTCTTGGGCAATTCAAGTAGATCCGAGTATGCAGTGTGGGTATCCTAGTTCATGGAGGGGGTCCTGTAACTGGCAATAACTTGGAGAGGGGTCTTGCCTACAATCAATTGGACCTGGATTAGTTCAAGGGAATCATTTTTGTTTAACCAATCTAGAGGTGTTTTTATCTTTGATGAATATTGATACTCCACCTGCTTTAGTTCTCACACTTTCAGTTTGTGGTCAATGTATGGAAGGCATTATAACCAGGTTTGGCCGGGGTGCTTTTTACGGCCTTAAACCAAGTCTCTGTGACTGCACAGATGTCAGTATATTCTAAGGTGAAGTCTGCTACCAGTGAGTGCAGTTTTAGGTTTAGACTCCTAGTATTTATCCTTGAGTATAACCTTGAGGTTGCTTTTTGAAGATATTTTGAAGTCGGGAATTTTGATGATGTGATATTGCCTAAAAAAGGTACTGTGAGGAGGCAAGAATTTTAGCCAGTGACCGGAAATCCCAGAGGTGACAGATGAAGATCATCTCTGGCAAAGCAGCATCATCTATCTACCATGCCATCCCAGGCTGACAGGTAATCCTGGATCCCCTTAGAATGACACCAGAAACCAAGCCAATTGCTGAAGTCAATCATTTTTTGTTTATATTGTGGTATCATCTTAGGTGAAGGTAGCATGCTGCTCAAGGCTAGGGACATACTTGCCAGAGACATATTCAGAGATCTCAGTCTTGTTTCTCTTCATATAGTCCAGTGAGGTACTTCTCAAGTCATTCACGCCAACATGAACTATGGCATAGTCATAATGGTACTTGTTGTAGAAAGACTTGAGTGCCTGTGTGTTCTGGCAGATCCTGGCACCCAACAAACAGCTGACCATAACCTTCTCCTTGTCCAGCCTGATGAGTGGGGGACATCTGTGTGTCTCACTATAGAGTTGATTATGACCAAAAAAATTGTTTTAAATGTGCTTTGCCTTAGGGGTTTGGTGAAACACATGTGCTTGTGGTTTTATGTGCATTGAGTGCTCTAGGTACTGCATTAGGTGAAGCATGTTTGTTTTTCGAAGGTCTCTGGTGTTTAGGTAAATTTCTGGTGAGTACGGTGAGTACCTCCATGTATGACGGTTTATGTGTTCAGCATGTGGTTTGCACAGGAGATGTAGTATATGGGCTGACAATCTGCTCAGTGTCACTGTTCTGTGAATAAGAGAGCAAGGATTCCAAATTCTTAGTGTATATGCCTCCCACACAAATCGAGCTCTAGCAGTTTAGGAGTAGTGAGTTGTTAGTGTACATGCGGCAAATCAGGCTGGCAGGAGAAATGGAAGAGAACTGATAGTCCATAATACTAGGTATAAATTTGCTTAGTTTAATGAGGAAGGATGTGGTTTAATTGGGGCCTTAATGCTGGGTCTATACTGTTGGGACTATCAAGGTGTATGAGACTATTAAGGGTTAGGAGATTTCAGTTAAAGTGGCAAATGGTGTAGAGAGCTCAGCTAAGGTGCTCTCCAAGAAGCTAAGTGCAATATAAGGGACTCCTCAGTTGGACGACAGGCAACTTCTAAGGGAAAATAAATCTACTTTAGCTTTTGCATCTATAACCACCAATGGTTACCTCCACTGTGCTGTGCTGTGCGGAGCTGCGCTACATGCAAACAGATGCCTTGGATTACTCAGGTGAAGGTAGTAGAGCAGTGCCTGCTGCCAAACTCTGTGTAGCTGTGTTAAAATAGGTGCAAACCAACACAAATGAGGGGCTTCTGTGGCAGCTGTGAGAACCCTTTTTTAAAACAAGCTAAGCAATTGTTGAACAAGCTGGCCAAAGGAAATGTTCAATGCTGAACCTTATTCCAAAAATCTCCAACTCAGATGGGTCCTTAGCTACACTCTTCTGCCACAAGGGTGCAGGGGCCCTCTTAATGTAAGATGGCTGGTTTTAGTGCTCATATAATGCCAAACAGACTAGATTCAGCAAATCTGAATCTAGCCTATCCTATAAAATACACAAGTACTAGAAAATACATGATGTAGGAAAAAGTCTCAAACAGCAAACAGTTGAAACAGTGAAACAACAAAACAGTTAAAATGGCTAAAAAACAGTTAAAAGTAAGCAGCAATTATTTTGAGAAAACTTGGTTAGGCTTAGAAAGCCCCACCCCCCAGTTCATTAGCCTAGTAACACCCTATGAATCTATGTATCGATGACACACTGCAAGGACTTCATCAACTTTCTAGGGCTGAATCTACAGTGTTCCAGCCTCTGTTAAGAGCAAAGACTTCTGCATGATAGCTACCTGAGCTTGGGTTCAAGTGAAGCATTGGAGTGGCTGTTTTTGATTGGCCAGCTTCTCCCAGGACATTGGCTTTGTTTTGATTGAATGACTTCTGTGGGGCAGATCCTTCTTAGTGGCTCAAAATGTATGAAAACTTGAAATGCAGCAGCATAAAGCAGTTTTCCTTGTGCTGGGTAACCAAAACAAGAGCCTGGTCAACAACAGATAATGGAACCTCTTCATCAGTGTGGTAGATTATATAAATCTCACTGCCTTCTCTCATACTCATCGCCTTACTATGACTTAATTTAATACTGCTTTATTACATACAGTGAAGTTCTTGACTCTTTTTTAACTTATTATCCCAGTGATTTCATTTTACGTGGATTAATTTCTGAAATTAGCACTGTGGTTCTGCTGTGCTGTTAACATTAAATAAAACTGCAATGTTGTACCTTATATTGTTGTTCACTATTGGCCATATCTAAGATAATACGACAATGCTGCTAGTTACAGATACTAGGTAACAGAAACCAAATGAACTTTTATCAGTTATCAATTGTAGTTTTTAATCAATGGTGTGGCTGCATTTCTCTTGTTACCGATTACTATATTGTTATATAATTTAAAGCTACTGATCTGCAGTATGGCACTAGTGAGTACTGAATCCCTTATCTAATATACTTTGGTTACTTGGCTGACTGCTCTACCAATCATACCTCCCAACTGCACCGATTTTTCACAGAATGTCCAGATTTTTGCCTCATCTTTTTGGTCTCTTCCTCATAAAATTTGTGTTTTTCTGTCAAACTATTGAGGACTTAAGTTACTAAATAATAACATACATTTGAGTTTCAGACTTTAAATCCTTTAGAAAATGCATGCTAACACACATCATATTATTACAGCAATTTTCTAAATTGATGTGAGCAATATTTAAACTATGTCCCTATTTTGGGGGCTTTACCTCCAATTATTTTAAGCTTTGTCCAGATTTCTTGTGCCAAGAAGTTGCAAGGTGTACCAATACTGCACTTCATCTGGCTGCTTTACAGTTATTTCACTTGGAACTAATTATTTAGACTAACTTATTGAGTACAGCTAGCTGATTCAAATTTCACACTTATTACATATTACCTTAGTGCTCCTACATAATACTGCCTCATTTACATTTTATTGCACCTGAGAATGCTGTAGGTGTCTTATCCTGCATTCTTAAATCCATTAGCCATATCCCATAATATCATACTCTTTTCTTCTCCTATCAATTACTATCCTCCATCTTATAGCAGGAGTAGGTTACGAAGCTGCCCTGTTTTTTTTCTTCATACTCATCTGCACTGACCATTATGGAATCACAGTCAGCTCTTCACAAAACTTGTAGCCATCCTAACTGTATGAGGTATTTTAAGAAAGTGCACCAACTGCCTTGTGCTTACCAAAACTCTTTATTGCTACAGCATAATGAATTAATGCATGAATGAGCGCATTTATTGAATTTGAAGGTTATTTTTTTCACACAAAGCACTTTTTGCAAGGCCAGCACACATACACATACAAAAACATACACACATGCACACACACACATACACTCTCACAGTACAGAGTACCTCTAATACACTGACTTGCACTGAGGTTGTTAAGAGAATACTACCCAGGCCTCTCAATAGGAGTAAGAAACCTCAGCCACCCAACCTCTCCATGCATGCTGATAGCCAGTGCATATACCTCAAATGTCAAAAGGGTACAAATTCCAAGCTCTTAAGGGTCATTGATATGGCATCTACTGACACTAATATTTTAGTAATAGGTGACTTTCTTGTCTATGATATCCACACCACCCTCACCAGGCCAGATAAGAAAAGGACCAAGGTTAGCTGTCATTCTAGAGGCAGGAGCCAGGCCAACCAAGGGCTCTTAGATCTTTCCATCCAACCAAATATAGTTATGAACTGACAGTGGCGCATCTGGGGTTGAAAGACCTTAAGAACTTATCCCAAAGGGACATGCAAAAGGATATGACTAAACTTGTTTTATATGTTACCTATTGAAAGTAGGAAAGTCACCGGTCTTGATTGGTATTTTGTCATCTCTCAGAATGATGCCAAGCTGCAAAAAAATAAATAAATAAAATGAAAACGTTTTTTATGTCTTTTCAGGGGGCATGTCCCCCTGCACCCCCCAAACCCCCTGCTAATTAAATATACCAACTCCAAGATCACATTACAGTGAGGAAAATGGTAAATTTCCCATTCCATGCTGTACTGCGATCTCCATTCAAAATGTTTGAAGTTCAACGCTTCGATGATATGGTCTCGGCCGTATGATGTTCAAAGTTTCAAAACTTTGGTAATCTGATAGGAACCCCTTGATGCCATTCAAGGGGGATCCAGTATGTGTCAGCTTGAGACAAGATGGCAGGCAAGCATTTCTGCTTTACTAATGATGATCTATACCACTTGTGCGTAAGCTTCTGCATTCTGACAGAAGCCTTTGCTGCTCTCGTAATGGGTTTTTCAACAGAGTCCCTCTGCTGGACATTCCAACATAGTAAATTCTAATTCAGAATACATTAACGTGGTAATACTCAATGCTAGAAGTCTTAACAAAAAATGGTCCAGATATTGACTATTCATCCAATAAACTGTCTGACCTAATCTGGCAGTGGTCAGCATGCCAAGTGATTCATGACATTATAAATGCTAACATCCTTGTATAAATAGTTAACTATACTACTAGGGGCCCAAATACCTTTGACCTTTTCCTGACAAATATGGACAGCTCTTTCATGACTCTATCTGCATCATCTTCCCTTACTAACTTGGACCATAAATCAGTGACCTTTTCTATTAAAACTGCTGACACTTCCCCTGTTAATACCTCTATATTTAGGGGCTTCATAAAAAGCACATCTTCTTCATCACTTGATGACCTAAATTAATTTCACTTTAATCTTCATCTAATAGATTCCATTGCTAAAACTGTTATCTGTACCTCTGGCTTTTACTCTCACTACAGTGGTTGTATTGATAAGGCAGTCCTTATCCACACCAGATATTATGAAAAATTTAAAAATGCCCCTATGGTGCATTTACTAAAAACCAAACATAAATAAATAAATCTCTTTATTTAACTGTCAGAAAGTTAAGGACTAACATCCAACAATGTTCAGAGCTAGCCTATAATAATACTGCAGATTCTGATCCAAAGACAATGGCTAATATCCTAGTTTGCAAATTTAGTACACATTTTGCTCCATCTGTTGTTATTGCTATTCCACAGATTCCTGAGGTACAGGCAATTATGTTTATTACTATGCAGTAAGTCCTCTGAGCCCTCATAAAAGCTGAAAACACCTGCTCCATCAGCCCTTATGGCCTACTTGGTTGCCTGGTTATCACTACCAAATGTAACCTACCTGATCCCTACTTAATCTCTTTAATCTCAATCTCTCCACTAGTTACATTAATACTGTTACACACTGGAGCCTAACCATGGACCCTGCAAACTGTAGACCCATGGGTTTTACTATATCCATATGTAAGGCTACGGAACATATTAACTCAGACATTAGTCATTTGCAAATCAAATCATTTAACCCTGGGCCTTCATCAACTCAGTTTTATAAAAGATCTTACCTCTTTAACCTTGACAACTTATTTGAAACTGTCATTATACAGTGGCTAGTAGTTTCACTCTGCATGCAGCATTTCTATACCTCATCTTTGCCTTTATCTCTTTTGCCCATATAGCCATTACTGATGGGAATGTAATAGACTATAAATCCTTCTGTTCTGTGATGGATATCTGACTGGTTGTCAAGCAAAGCCTATGTGGCTAGAGCTCCAGGTTCTACTTCTGAGAACAAAAATACAACTAGTGAAAGCCTTAAAACTTTTCCGTTCAACATCTGTTTCTCAGACCTTCGGGTGAACACTCCTTGCCTATCATTATCCAGGTTTGCAGACAACTGTAAACTGGAAATTATTATTCAGTCTTTTACTGACACATTTGTTCCAACATGGGTTAAAACATTTTAACAACTGTAAGGCAATGATCTCAAATTTAATGTGTGAAAAAGTAGTGTAGTTAATTTTAGTAAGCAAAACATTTTCATATACTACATAGGTGACAGACCCCTCCAATCAGACTCTGCCATAAGAAATTTAGGCACTCATGTTGATAATTCTGTATTATCTGAACACCATGTCTCCATATTAGTTCAGAGAGACATTTGTTTTGTTCATCTAATTTTCAAAGTCATCTCCTGTAGATCTAACAAAGTCTTAAGTCACTTTTATTCTTATCTCATCAGATCCATTATTGAATAAAAGGCTCCTTTTGGCATGTTTTTGTCTAAATTTATCAACTGCCTAGATAGACCTTAGAGATTCATAACAATAATTATCAGAGGCCTCAGAAAGCTAACCTACTGGGAAAGGCTTTCATCATTCTTTCTGTACTTGGTCTTTTATAGATTGCTTCCTAGAAATTAGCTGATTAATGAGCCCTGATGGCTATGAAATAACCAACTCTTTCTGACTACCCATTCCTTCACAAAACAAATGGTTCTTCAACTAACTTATTAAAGGAACTAAACCTTCATTTGCAGATAGATCAGACATGTTGGCATGATAGATTTATACCCCAATGTATAACTCAGCTCTGTAAAAAAATGCATTCTATGTCAAGCAGAGAACCACCCTTTATATCTTCAAGGTAAACCTAGATATTTGGATGGAAAGCTTCAAATTCTCCCCAGTCTATTTTTTTCCCTTCTTTAAGGTGTGTGGGGGTGGCTTTTGAAAGTAGTTCACTGGCTAGTCTTTTAAAGGTCTATACTGTGATTGTTTCTTATGCATCTGTGAATCTATGAAGCTCATCAACCTATCCAAATATTTCACATTTCTTGTCACCCAGAATTTTTCTTGTCATTTTCCTCAAAGCTCTTTAAATTCTTTGTGATTTACAGCTTGGTTCAAATTTTCAAAAATGCTATCACTGCCTACTTTCTCAATCCAGATTACTTCCTCACATTCCTCACTCCAAATAAAATAGAACCATCATATTCCACCACTTTCCTGCCATAGATTTTCTGTCTGTAAGCTATCTGTTATGCCCTGAATCAACTAATCCTTAGTCCCACCAGGGGCTCCAATATCCTAGACCTCGTCATTACCAACATGGGAAATCGATACTCCACAGCTATGGTCACCCCCTCATTGGTCAGGTCTGACCATAAGCTAATCACCTTTAACATCCACATCCCACCCCCACCCCCAGTAAAGAAACCTCCGTAAAAAACATCTCCAAAGTCAACTTCATGCTACTCAAGTCAGAAGTGACAAACTTCATGACACACATGCAGACTGGAACTGGAAGTTCGACTGCTGAATCATACACTAAGGCACTGTATGAGCACATCCACCAGTGCATGAATCTTGCCATCCACAATAGAACCAAGACACTCTCTTCCAAAAAAAGAAGCCAATCTGGTGGTCCCTTGCCATAAACAAACTTTACAACAAAAGGAAGAAACTGGTGCAGAAAAGAGGAAAATCCCAGGATGCAAAAAACTCCCTTACCAGCCTCAGTAAGAAGCTGATATCCCTCATAAAATCCTCCAAAGCTAGTTACGAAAATAAAATTGGCAAAGATTCCAAAGACAACCACAAGGAATTCTATAGCTATGTCAAGAATCTAAATGGCAATGGTCAGATCTGCTATGAGCTACAACAGAATGGCATTAAATATACTGATCCCAAGGATATTGCCAATATTCTGGCAGATCTATTCAGTGCAAACTTCACCCCATCTCACTCCCTAAAGGGCTCATCTCAATACTGAAAGTTTGCCATATTCCGGTAATAATGGCCACACAGGTAAAAAACGCACTCTCCAAAGCTAAGAATACAGCATCCATGGGACCAGATGACATCCCAGGCTGTGTATTACATGAACTACAAAATGAACTGGCACCTCACCTAAGTGTCATGTTTAATCATAGCCTCACCTCAGGCTTCATGCCCACTGAGTGGGGCACAGCTACACTTATCCCACTCCACAAGGGGGATCCACCTTGGATCTTGGGAACTACTGCCCCATCAGTCTGACAAGCAGTGGCAGCTGGTGACTTCAAACCAAAGGGGGGCTGCAGGGGACAGCTGAATAGGTGGGGCCAATGGAAGGGGTGTGGCCAATGAGAAAGGGGAGGGGCTATGCTCAAAACCACAAAAACTGTAACTTTAATTAAATACGCTGCCCTGGGTGCCAAACCGTCAATATGTGAGTCCAATCAAAATAAAATGAAGTGTAGAAGAAAAAAATATTTCCGTGCATTGGCTGCATGACAGCTTACTTAAAATCTAGATGGAAACAAAAGGTTGTGAGGCATGAAAAAATAAATTACTTTTTAAATACATTACTGGAATGCCAGTCAAAATCAAGTACAAGAAAAAGAAGCAGCACTCATCTCAAACCACTTCTCCTTGCACTGCAGTTCTAATTATAATTTATATTCAGCTTTATTAAAGTACCAAGTAACATGCTGAAAGTAGTAATCTCTGTGATATCCCCACTTGTAAAAATGTTTGTTATCCAAAAAAGACCTGCTGCCTGACATCTATCTACTTGTTTCATGGGGAAAACATGATCAAAGTCAAAAATGAAAAGCAAACAAGAACCACGCTCAAGATACATTGCTTAAAGGATTACTGCACAGGTAATGGACCACACATGATAGATTGGCATTCTGTTTGGTTTACAGGTAAAGCTTGCAAAGATGACTGCAAGTCTCCAACAAATGTAATGAGCGTCTTAAAATAATAATGTAATCCTGTCTTTTATTACAATTACTGTCATATGCATTTCAATACCCAAGGCTTATACATTATCTAGTTATGAAAGTATTCTGTGCATGGCAATGGCAGAAAGGCTTTCAGTGTTGGCAATTATTTAACAGTATGCTTATTAAAGCTTACTTGCATCTTACAGTCTCAGACAAGCTTACCTGATGGTCATTAAAGCATTGCTACTTAAACACAGAGCAACAGGCATTTTCTGAGTAATAATAAGCATAAATCAACAGTATAAAAATATGACAGAAACCAGAACATTCTGCAAAATCAAGGACTCTGCACATTTACACTGCATAACTGCTCCTTGCCTTGCTTGGACACATCCAGAGTCACACTACATGGGGGAGTGGGGTGCAACAAGTATGTCACAATTTGAAATGTCTCGGGCTGACTGTGATGGCCCTGACACATTTGTCATACCTCTCAACCTCAGAACAAGAAATCTGGGCAAAGCCATACATAGAAGTGGGACAAAGGCCCAAAAATAAGGACATTTTTTAAATATTGCTCTTATAAACTTAGAAAGATAATAGAATAGTAGGTATTGCATTAGTATGAATTTTCTGAATGGTATGAAATCGGAAACTCAAATGTCTGTCATTATTTTCTAACTTCAGTCTTTAATGATTTGCCACTAATTTGCCAAAAAAAACACAATTTTATGAAAAATGGAACAAAAATGTGATGCAAAAATATAAAATAGCCACACAACACATCTGGGAACCTGTCAAAGAAAGGACACTTTTTTAATATTAGTACTGCTAATCTGAGCAGCTGACAAAATAAAAGAATCTACATGCATTTCTGAAATAAAAGTAATCTATAACTCTGATTAATACAGTTATTTCTTAGTTGTAAATCCTCTACGTTTTCTTCCAAAATTGCCATTTTGCGTTGAGATTATTAGGGGAAGAGCAACATTTTGAGCCAAAATCGGGGACAGTTGAGAGATTTGGATATGCCTAATTCTTTAAAGCAATTTATTTGCACGTACCTCTCAACCTGTTAATGCAGGAAATCTGGACAAGGCCGAATATACTGAGGGAACATATAAACAGTACTAAAATTGTTGTATAAACTGAGACAGTTGATAGAATAACAGGTCTTGCTTTAGCATGCATTTTTCTGAAGGTTATGAAGTCCGAAACTCAGTGTCTGTCATTAGTGACTTAATTCCTAAATTATTTGCCAGAAAACCACACATTTTATGAGAAACAAACCAAAAATAAGAAGCAAAAATATATTCATTCTGTGAAAATCTGGACAGTTGAGAGGTATAGTTCAGCCGGGGCTGTCTTTGAGTTTGCCGCCCTTTCCCCTCACAAAATCATGATCGAATGGAGCCTTCCCCCTCCAGCCATTCCAATGAACCATTACTTGGCTATTTCACCCCATTTAAAATGAACACTAATGTGCATACTGCTTTACTTCTACGATGATTTGGACTTCATTTGAAAGTTTTATTTTGCATTTTACAGCACAAACACTAAGACATCTGCTAAACAAAGCAATGCAATCTCACAATGAAAACTCACATTCATTGAAATATCATTGAAACCCACATTCAAAGAAAATACATTTTGCCAGTGGCAGATCTTTAACAGCCACACAACCCACTCTGTTCAACATGATCTGCAAAACCATTCCCTCATCCTCCTCTTCAGTAACTGGCTGAATTGCAAAAAAAACTATTACTTACTCCTCAAAAATTAAAACTATGTTCTATATGATCTCCACTAAATGTGAAAAGAACCCAACTCACTTCTTATTCTTGACCACATTAACAATGCCATTGAGTAGGTTAACACCTTCAGATACCAGGGGGTTGGTTTTATCCCTCACTTAACCCACACCATCATCTCAAAAACACAGAGAAAAAGATAAACTCCTTTCTCTTCTGAGCCAACATTATCTCCTCTTTTCTCTCCCATCCAACAAGAAATGCTATTAGCAATGGAAACATGAGTATTGCCTATCTCTTGTAGCATCTGTCTCCAGAAGGAACTTTGCCACCATCCAAACAATCTCCAACTCCATCTCCTGTTTAATTACCCCTTCCACAAATTATGAACACTATCTTACAGTAGACAAAGCCAACTAGCTGCCTGTTCAGCAACAAGCCAATCCACTCTACCTGTTCGGCTGCTGAAAGAAAGCTACTGTCCTTCTCTTTCCTTTAGTTTCCTTAGATAGCATCTATCATACAACCTCAGATCTCACAGCAACTCAGGGTGTCTCTTACAAGTACCTAAAACCAGACTGCAGTGCTCTAACCACTCTCTTTCTATCCTTGGACTCAAGCTTTGGTGGGATCTTCTCTTAGATGTTAAAGACCCCTCTAACTACTCCTCCTCCTTTCAGGCACAGTTTAAGGACCATCTCACAGCACAAGCTGTTTGTATCTGCTCTGCTTCAGGTCACATAACTGTCTCCCTAATCTCCCACACATACAGCCTATCATTTTCACAATGACATGTCCTTTCTAACTACTAGCCTGTCACTGCTCTAACTGATGTAAATATTGTACATAGTGTTAACTATTCCTTTGCTTTTAAGTGTGCACCTTTATTGTATAAATTATTTTTATTTTTCCAGTTGATATGCTTTCACATTCTTGGCTGAAGCTGAGATTGGTCCAATCAGAAAAATGCTGTACCCCAGTTAACAAAATGTATAAATAAACCAAGGTACATGCTATGGGACGATAAATCCTCTCTACTGCTTGACTAAAAAAATCAAATGCAATGACACAGTGTACCTGTTAGCGCATCCAAAGTCATTGCTACCCTCACAGAGTTTATTTTCCAATTTCTAAAGTTGCAGATGCCAGTAAAATATTTCACTTTAAGATATGATTAAAATCTGACAAGTTCTGTGAGCTTGCCATGTGCATCTCACATGCTAATGTCTTTATGCCCTGCATACTGATGATGATGATGATGCAATAGGGAGTTCAGGTATTTGGCACTGAAAGGCATCAGATATGTTAAGGAAAACACAAAATCAGGGAAAGGATGTATACGAATAATTAATATTTAATGAGCACATAAAGGTGTGCAGCTGTTTTATTGAAGTAATGATGTCTCACATGCCTGACCTCTTGCTTCTTGTTTGCTGGTAAGTCAGACATTGGTTTCAAAAACTAAAAAAAAAAAAAATAGATACCCACTTTTTCCAAACAAAGTACACATATTAACAGAACAGGAAGTGGGTATGTTCATGGAAAAGCAGTTGTCATGCAAACATAAGTAATATATACAAAATTTACAGTATGCAGCAAGAGAGGAAAACTTTCAACTTAACTTTGTCACAGAGTAACGTACTTCACAGCTGCATGTGTAGAAAGGTAACTGTGATGGTGCATTTTTTAAACTCCTGTTTCACATAAAATCATTACTTTATGTGAAAATATAATCAGAATTGCCACTAGTCGCCAGCGATCATTGCAAAAGAAAAACGGAATGCAAATGTTTCATTCAGTTTTGTTACTTTGCACACAATCCTTGAATGATCTACTCGGGGATTAGAAACACCCTGTAGCAGTATAAAATGTGTAGTACTCTTTAGTTTACTAACCCATTTTCTTTAATGATTTAGGCATCCGAGACCAGGTATCAACTGTATTGTCCATAGTAAGAATACCAGAACAGATGTCACTGAGGGAGTGAGCACCGTCCCACCACACACGCACGTGCATGCACACACACTCGACCAACAAGGATATGAAAAGGAAGGATGAAATGTTTGTAACTTACAAACTCATGTTTTAATAAACAGAATTTTAATTGCTCTTATTTTGTTATATGTTAGTTTACATCTGAGTGGCACTTGGTCACATAAGCTGACTTTTTGGAAATAACCATAAGTAAATGAATACAGAATTATTATTTATACTGAAATTTACTGGATATATGTAAATGAGAGAAATGAGTTATCCCACCGCAACAACTCAGAAGTATCACACTGGATTCCTGTGACAACTGGCGTGCTAAATAGCCACGATACAAACTCACTGCCACACACATACACACAAATATATCACTATAGTAGACCATGGATCTCAATATGTAGTAAGAAACACTTGTTATATAAGAAAGAAGCCAGAGATAGCATGCATGCACACTCTTGGTAACTGGCTGGGACAATAAAAAATATATACATACCACCAAGAAGAAAACGACTGTAGTGTACTACTCTACTCTGTTCTTCTTCTTCTTCTAACTTGTTGTTGTTGTTCTACTTCGAACATATTCTTCTATTTCTTCCTTCACTTTTCTTCTTCTTCAGCACAGTAAAATAAATATAGGCCGCCCAAAAAATAAAATATAAAAAATATTGGTAAATCATTATCCTTCCCTGACTGACTCACGAATCAGATTATGTCCACAATGGTAAACTGCTTGAGTCTCGCTCTTTTCCCAGCACATAAAGCCCAGGAAGAGAGCAACAACCAATCAGCAGCATTTAGCCCAAGCACGTCATGTACGTGCCCGCGGACGTCGCAGGTTTGGAACCGCATAGACTTCTGGGCATTACACCGATGCCTTCATTAGCTCATCGGGCTGCAACAAAAACAAAAAAAAAGTATTTATTTAAAACCGCCGCAACTCAAGGCAGTTAAATTGTGCATGCGCGTATTTGCCGAGGCAGGAAGGAATTGCGGAGACAGAGAGACGAGAGTAAACAAAAAAAATAATAATACTGAGTGTCACACTATGAAAAAGGTACTTTTTCTTTTTTTTGCTGAGGGGACTGCAGTCCGGCAGTCCGATGCCACGAGCCTCCCCTGCTGACAAGCCTGATCTGCATGGCCATGGGACGTATTATCATGGAATTTATAAACAAATACATTGGCAACCTTCATACACTGGACCCCATCCAGTTTGGGATCGTGAAGGGCCGATCTTGTCTCCTGAACCTGATTGACTTCTTTGAATCAGTCTCCAGAGCCATGAACAAAGGTAAAGTGGTCCACACTGCCTATCTGGTCCTTGCCAAGGCTTTCGACACCATCCCCCACTCTGGAATCATAGATAAACTTACTAAGCTGGGCATTAATCCCTACATCACTTGATGGGTTGCCAACTGGCTTACTGACAGAACCTACACTGTAAAAGTAGCCAACTCCAAATCCAGCTCCAGACAAGTGACAAGTGGAGTACCTCAGGGTTCAGTCCTGGGACCGCTGTTGTTTGGCATCTACTTTTCTGAAGTACAGGCCAACACTAAGGGATGCTGGCTAACAAAGTTTGTATATGACTGCAAACTGGGAGCCATTATTGAATCCCCAAATGATGTGGATAGTCTACAAAAGGGCCTTACAGAAACAGATGCTTGGTGCCAGAGCCATGGGCTCAAGCTCAATGCCAGGAAATGTATAGCTATCCCTTTTGGGAAAAAAACATGTACCCATGAATTACCACATAGGTGGCAGCACACTAAACACCAAAAGTGTGATAACAGACTTAGGGACACAGGTGGACAGTGGTCTCACCTTCGATAACCACATTACCACAACAGTCAGGAAATCCTTCTATGTGGCACACTTCATCACTAAGGGCTTTTCATCCAGAAAAAGGAGGTCATTGTCCCACTGTACTCATCCCTCATTAGACCCATTATAGAATACAACACCCCGTTTGGTATGTGAGTCTATATTAGAACATTGAAGTTTCACAACTTTGAATGTTCTAATACTGACCCCTATTCAGAGAACACTGAAAATAGCGAAGCTGCAGAACACCGAATTTCTTCCTAGGGAAGGAATTCAGTTGGCAGTTCCTGTGGCTTCGCACTGTGGTGGAAAGTTACGGGTCGGGATCAGGTAAGTGTGCGATTGTGTGGACGTGAGGGTTAGGGCACAGGGTAGGTGAGTTAGGGTTAGGGCGGGGGTCAGGTAAGTGCGCAATTGTGTGGATGTGAGAGTTAGGGTGGGGTAGGTGACTTAGGGTTAGGGCGTGGGTGAGTTGAGTGTGCGATAGTGACGGACCTTAGGGTTAGGCTTTGGGTTAAGGTAAGTGGATAGCTAGTGGTGTGTGTACAGGTTAGTGTAGGGTTAGATGTAGGATTTTAGGTGTATGTATGTGGATTGCTGTTTGTTTGGTGTGTTTGTGTGGTGTGTACGTGTGTCGGAACAACAAATTTTTTCCCATGGAAAAAGTTTGCTGTTCTGCATGTTTGATGTTGTCAGCATTCTCTGAATAGGGGTCGATATTAGAACATTCGACGTTTTAAAAAGTCGATGTTCTAATATAGACCCTTGGTATGTACATCTCAAGACATCTGCAACAACTGGGAAGGCCGCAGCAATACTTTAATAAAAGAATACCAGTCCTAAAGAAGATGCCCTGTGCTGACCATCTAAAAAAACTCCACCTATACTCTGTCACATATCGTCTACTCAGATGCGATCTCTGATTAACATACAAGGCCATGTCAAACCCAGAGCTGCCGGACATGCTACACTTAAAGAAATCCTAATCCCTCAGGGACACACGCTCCAGGGATCTAAACTTTGTCATCACAATGAACAAAACATGTTGGAGGGATATGTTCCTGACCCAGAGACTCCCCAGACTCTGGAATAGACTGCCCATACATGTCAAGCAGAGCGCCTCTTTGTCCCTCTTCAAAAGGAACCTTGATGACTGGATGGGAGGAAGGAAATTCACCCTGGAGATCACGTCAGTCACCCTGCTAGACAGGGGTCCAGGGAAGTAAGTACTATGGGAAGAAATAGCCAGGGAATTGTCATGGCTAGGCTTATATAGGCCCTAAGGCCGATAGCCTAGTACCAACCTATGAACCTATGAACCTATGTTATACTTCCCTTAGCCAGATACACCACAACCGCATATTGAATTTTCTTTTAATCCCTTCCCTAAAAATCTATACTGAAGTGTAATACCAACTGTCAAACATCTTCCTTTATAAATCATTAGAATATCCTGCTGTCCTTTGTTTCTTATGAATTTCCACATGTCCTCCGACAAGAAAACATCTGCTCATGTTCTACTCACATGCCTGTAGTTCCATCAAGCCTTTGGCACCCCCCATCATTCTTTCCCTCTTTTCAAATTTAAACTCTCTCCTCTCTTTCATTTGTCTTTCTGCCTTCCTTCAAATTGAATGCTCTTCTCTGAGAGTCACACTCCATCAGCCACCATTAATCTCACCAACTTATATGTAACCTGTACACATCTGCCAGTCCTATACTCACCCAGATGATTACCTGCACTTTTAATCTTTTTTACTAATCCCTCTCTGTGCTGTAAAATTAATAAGCTTGATATCTCTCTGTTCAGCACCCCTACCTCTTATGTGTACATTCAGCTAATTTTATCTTACTACTATTTCATACTGGCTCATTTCCCCCTTTCCACTATCTAGCCCATTTTTTCTAAATAATTTTTACCCTTCTTATCCACTGTTTCACTGTTTTTACATTCCTTCTCTTATAACCCCATTTCTCTCACTTAACTTACTCTAAATATAGCGATCACCTTAAGAGCCTGATTATTCTAGTGCCTGCTGAAAGCTTAAATTATTTGTCACTGCATATCTTGTGACATTAGTTGATGGTCTTGACTGTAGTTATCACTTTTCATCAAAAGCACATTTACTTTGATTTTGTGTTAGCAAAATCGCATACATTAAGTTTTACATTTCTAGAGCTATGATTTCCACATACCCATGAAAAAAGGTGCTTGGCAAGTGATGTTTACCCTGTTACCAAAATATAAGAATGAAGGATTGAATAAATTAATGTCTAAAGAAAGAAACATTGCCTAATAGCAAATAAATTCTGTCTTGTCCCAGTTATATCAAAAGCTGACCTGTGATTCCACTACCTTTGTCATTACTAAGGTAAATATTTTTTATTTAATAAATTAGCATAAATGCCTAATAAGAAAGCACAGTATACCACAGGAAATCATCTTCGGTGTACAGAATCCTCAGGTGTCTTCTGCAGCAACACTACTAGTCTACTGTTTTTTTTTAGTCAGTACAAATAAAATAAAAATAAAATGCTGCTTAGAAATAAAAGGAACATGGTCATTTCTTGTTACATACGTGGCAACTCCAAGAGGTTGACAAGCTTAAAAAAATAGATGACATGACACACTATTAGATGAATTGAAGGGTTTTGGACATGTAGACTGACGGGTTAAATATACATCTACCACCATGTTAAAATAATCAACATAGGCAGTACAGCCCTTCTGAGATGCAACTTAATGAAAAACAGAAGTGTGGCTGTGTTTCACTATTATGGTCTGTGACAATCCTACCTGTTGACATATTATCAAATTGGCTATCTCATAAGTATTGCTTGTGTGTTTGCTTTGAAAATATGGAGACAGGTTGTCTCTCCATTAATGGAAACCTAGTAGGCTGGGCTTTTATAAGTTTAAGGATCGCTGAAGTCCATTGGTTAGTGACACAGAAAGGGCTAAAGCATCATATGATAGATGAACTTCTTGTCCTGATTTATAAATTATACCTTGATTTATTTATTTTTTTTTATAGGTTCATAGGTGTTTACTAGGCTAATGACCACAAGGGTCTTTTTAAGCTTAGCCATGCGTCCCAAATTTCTGATGAGTTCTGATACCCTTGATAAGTGTAAGCAGGGACTTGGGATATGAAACATTTACAGGTTACCTGTTTTTTTTTTTTTGTTTGTTTGTTTGCAAACAGTCGTTGAGCTAGAATCTCAACTAGTAGCATATAAAGATTTAAGGAAAGTTGTGATAAGGCTAGATTATCAATATTTTTTCTTTTTCTCTCCCCCCTGTGTGACTTTCCTCTTCCTGTAGAGGAGTAGAAGAGCAATCTGTGGTAGTGAAGTATTGGGAAAATCAAAGAAGAACTTTGGGCGGGGTCCGGTGATGTGTATTTTGGTTATTTAGTTGCTATTAGCTTTTTTCTGCTTTATGTCATTGTTTGGCTTTATGCTTTGTATGTTGTTTCTTTTTGTAACTTATGGATGATCCTTTCGTTTCAGTGGTGAAGGACGAAGATCAAAGACTGATAGATTATACAACCCTGTATCCTAGGAATAGCTTAACTATGGTACTGGTCATGCTGGGTAAATCTTGGCAATTACCAATGTTTGTGACAAATATATGCTTATTAGTTATACACACTCCTATTATCTACTTTTACACAGTAATGTACAAATATGGCCAGGCTGGTCAGGTTATAATGTTTGTTTTCCTGCTGTCTCTGTTTTATGGAAAATTTTTTTTTAAATAAAGTTGAAAACATATTAGAAGGGAAGTACAGGATGGATACACCAGAGTTCCTGGTTTTAAAGTTTTATGCCACATCAACAAAACTAAATCTTTTAAGCACAAAC